>NC_056729.1:1135236261-1135458272 GCF_019279795.1 Protopterus annectens | reverse complement strand
CACCATCCGGTGTATGCAACAGAGATGTTGCTGGGTCTGGGATATGTTGCTATGCACATGTTTGCCTGTGCTTGGGGTATCTTGCTTCCTTACTGTTGTTATGTCGGCACAGCTACCCGGCTATGTACTGTCACTACTGCTTGTGACCATTATGGTTGGCACCTTTTCCAATGCCCATGGTGGGGCATGTTATGTGGACACTTCGTTATTTGCAGGACTACACATACCCAGGGCTAGTGCAGTAGACAGAACTTCACTTGTTTGCCATACTATGAGCCTATTCTGTTAGCGTTTGGGTTCCTTATTTATTTTCTTATGCCATGTCTGTGTTCCATACCGTAATGTATATGTTTTATGCTACTATTTACATGTATATTGCGGAATTTATGGCAGGGGATCGAGGTCATTTTCCATTTTACGATTGTTGCAGGGACACCATTGTCCAATCAGGGTCTGTCCATGGCACTTTGGGACAGCAGGTAACCCTGGTGACCATGCCCATGTCGCTGCTGGGGTTTCCACCTTTTCCATTTTCGATCTGGGATATTTCCGGGACACACATCTGCCTTTACAGGCCGACACATACAACAGGTCACTATATAGCATAGAAATTCACTTGTTTGCCTAAATAATTTGCTTATTATTGTGGCAATTTCCTTGCTTATTCTGTTTATAGTGTCATTTCGGTATTTCTGTTACAGAAATAACCAATTCATGCTACCATTACATTACATACGGGATATCATTGTGTCCTACATTCGTAGCACATCAGCCATTTCTAATACGTTTTTTCGGGACACAACTGTCCATGGAGAGACTGCCCCAAACACAGTGGGACAGGTGGTGACCTTAGTCGCTGCTCCTATGTCGGTGCGGCGCGCTGACATGCGGCTGTACACCTTCTCTGAGTGTAAACACTGACGGTGCGTTGCGTGACGGTGGCGGTCTTATGCGTATCCTTTGCTCCTTGAACGGGTACACTTATGCCTTGGTGGCTTATATTTGCTTCTCCGTTGATTTGGAACGGGGACTATGTTGCGTACTGTCCGTGCGTTTCATTCTGCACGGGACCTGGCTGCTGCCATTACTATTGTGGGCGGACCGTGGCTGTCAGCACATTAGGTTGCTCACCTCCTGCCGGCTTTGACACGCCTCCAGACGCATCCTACCTGGGCTCGCTCACGTACACTACGCACGTGTCTGTGATTCCGGTGCACTCTCATTAATATGTATATGGCGCTACTGCGCCGGATATTCCATGCACCGCCGGCGCAGGCCTTACGCCGGCCTTGCGCCAAGCTTCATGAATCCCGGGGCTTATCTAATCAAAAAAGCAAAATGATTTTAGCCACCCATATAAATTTACATTGTTCTTTCTGGGTAACCACAATATGGGTTTAAATAACCTTAGGTATTCTGTATTAATGTATTTTATGAATGGAAAATAGTGCAATATTTTAAACACATATTTATATGTTTTATATACTTTTCGGATATATTTTTGTGTTTTGCACTTTGCTATGCAGTTTTATTTTTAGAGCAATGAATGTAAATGTCCCTTTAAGGGATTTTTGGTGCCATTTTTAAAGGAAAGAGTATTTATACTGATCTGTGTTTGTATGTGTTTGTTTTTACTTGAAAAAGCCCAGCACTACAGCCGGGTGAAAGTGCTTGTATTTATCTGTGGAATAAATTATTTATTGCTTTCTGGTGCATCCAGACCATTTTTTCAGTTATTAGTTACCAGTTTTATGGTCTATGTTCTGCACGTTTTGTTTGTTTATAAAGATTTTCAAATACTTGAAGTGTAGGATATAAAGGTGGGTTATAAACACTAGTCTTTTTACATGTGAAAGTGTTACTAGGTTGAATAGTGTTCTCAAATTGCATTCTTAAATTAAGTTTTCTAGTTTAAACTTTAAGGTCAAGTAAAGAATGCTCTATTCTAGGTCTTCTCTTGGGCACAAAGTTAAGCTCCTTTTGTAATAAATCAGCCCATTCACCAGAAATATTCATGTCAGTATAATTGAAAATTTTAAAATCCCCATTTTTATTCAAAATAATGTTGTAAGTCTCATCTCCCCTTTCCTCTGGTTGATCTACCATCTGTTTGTGTATCCCCTCCCCCTCCCCCTATAGTTCCTGCCCCTGTTCATGTGAAAGTCCTGATAGTTGCCATTGCCCATCTCCCCTTTATTGTAATATTGGCGATTTCAATTTTGAAGGCATTCTGACCTTCTTGGTCATACATCTAAAGGGACCCTTTGTTCGTTCATTTCACTATTGGTGTTGTCAACTGTCCTAGTGTACCCCTCATGGTTGCTAACATACTCGTCTACATGTCCCCTGGTATTAACAAGGGGGTATGCTCTCCCCTGTTCATAGTCCCCCTTGTCCCTGTCAAGCTTTTTTGTTTTTTTGTTTTTTATAGACATAATAATTTTGTCCACATTCACCAGTACTGCATTGTAATCGTTAATTTTTGTGTGAAATAATAAATCATTGCATAAACCTTCATTTGTACAGTCAATGATAGATTTCAAACTCTGCATTTTTTTGTCATTGTCCCGTATGAAAACTTCCAATAATTCACATCCATGTCTATTGAACATGGCAGTCAATTCTATACATAGTTCAGAGCCTGAAACAGTACCTGTGGGATACTTCCATGTCCTAAGTCCTTTTGGTACTTGTTGCTTATGTAGGCACTCTTTTAGATAGGAATTCTCGACCTGAAGTTTGCAAAACTTCAAGACGTCTTTTTCAAAGTCGTTTAGTTGTTGGTCTATGGTACTACTTTCGGATCTATTGTTACTTCTTGTAATGTCCCATTCTCTCCTCTCGTTAATCCATTCTGTTAAGGATCGAATGCTCACTCCATTGTTGCCAACACTGGTGGCTCCATTATTGCCACTCCCCGTGGTCATTGACATCATCATGGATTCATTCGAATTGGATAGCATGTGTGTAGGACTGCCTTGTCCCGGTGGAATAGAATCATTTAAAGAAGATGCAGTCACTTGTGAATAGGTTCCTAACTGGCCAGGCTGGTTTTGTAAAGCACTTAGATTCCTTTCAAAGGCAGTCATCTGGATAGTCAGCACTTCGATCAATGCTGATAGATTCCCAATTGAAGCATTAGACTGATATAAGGGAGCCAACTCTGCAGCATCACCAATGGCTCTCGGCTCCATAAACTCCAACCAATACATATCCAAACTAGTAAAAAAGAGAACCTTGGAATACACTGAGCAAGTTCTTTAATGAAGTTGAGCGCTTTCATCAGGCGTTTGCCCCTCGACTTCTTCAGAATACTTTAACAAAGGCACACATATTCCTGACCAGTTAAATACAAAAAAATACAGTCACATGATGTTAAAACAGTCTATACATTGGTTAAAAAATTATTTCAGTATATTTCAAAATGAACATAACTAAAAGTGTGGTTCCCTCCTTACTAACCATAAACTGTCTAGTTAGTACAACAAACAAGGTCCATCAATCAAATGTTCATCACAATAAAATAATAATATGAACACATATTGTAAAAACAGTCCCTAATCATATGTCTATAAATGAATTACTATAAAACTAAACAACTGTACAGGGTAGCCTCCTACCTAAAAAGTTCCTCAAATTTTCCATTTTATTTTATATTATTTTAAACCCTACAAATGCCCTATTCAGATGGTTAAAATGCCACATAGTGCTGAAAAAAATTCTTGACAAATGACACCATATTGGTTGTAAACCAAACCTCATAATTGTCAAGAAAAATAAAACTCTGATTTAAGTTTTAAATAACTAGAAATAGACAGTGTTTCATTCAACCCATAATTATTATCAGTTGCATTGCACCTCAACTGCCAGAGCAATTCTCTATATTCCAAGACTAATTCAGCTGGCCCACCCCTTGTGTCATCACTTTGTACTTGTTCAAGCACCGAAAATTTAAAATGATGTTGTGGGTACTCTAAAATGTGTTTGGCCAGTGCATTCTTTGAATTGCCTTTTCTGATGTCATATAAATGCTGATATATACATTTGTATAATTTATTTACAGTTTTTCCTATATAGAATTTTTCACATAGCTGGCAAGTTGCTATGTACACCAATCCTTTGCTCTGGCAATTGATTTTTTTATTTAGGTGCACATAACCATAACCTTTTATGTGTATTTTGTTAGTCTCTTCAATAAGTGGACATTGTGAACAATGTCCACATTTTTTAATTTGTCCAGCTTCTCTTCTTGTATTGTTGGATTCCAACATGTTCTTAATACTTCTATCCTTTTTATAAATCACTTTCGGTTTTTCATCTAACAAGGACTTACATTTGTCATCTATTGTCAACACTATCCAGTTGTATATAATTTGTTTGATATTAAAAAATGCACTGTTAAACGTGAGCAACATTGCATCAGTAAAAGGGGTAACTACCCTTCCTATATGAGAATCATTGTAAGAATTCCCTAAAATAGGTCTATCCGTTTCTCCCCCAGTACCTAATAGTGGAAAAAACTGCCCCAACCTTCTTTTGTTCAGAACCTCATCGAGAATAGGGTCAATAAGACTAATGGGATAGTCTCTCCGAATTAGCATATCTCTAAGTTGTCTCATCTCATACATAAAGTTGGACAACTCACTGACCATCCTAGAAATTCTAACACCATGTCCCTTGATTAATGATTTCTTTAGATATATTGGATGGTGGCTATCAAAATGTAACAGGGTGTTAGAATATGTAGGCTTTCTATAGAGAGTCGAGGAACACTTCTTGCTGATCACATCTTTACTGATAGTAATGTCTAAAAAATTGATGGACATAAGGTTGCTTTCCATGGTGAAAGTAAGAAAATCAGTACTTGTGTTCAAATAGTTGTAAAATTCTAACAACTGTTCTGGTGTGCCCTCCCATAACACCAGTAGGTCGTCTAAAAACCTGCCATAAAATTTGCATTTTTTGAATAAATCATGATTGAAAACGTAATTAATTTCCCATTGTATGAGAACAATATTGGCAAATAAGGGGGCGCATGCTGCCCCCATTGCAACCCCCGTTCTTTGCCTAAATAACTGGTTTTCAAATAACAAAAAATGATCATGCAAAACAAGTTCCATCAGTGTTCTATACATTAATATTCTAGAATGCCCCTGGGTAGTAAAAGAACACAAATAATCGTAGAACATTTCAAGTCCCTCTTCATGAGGAATGGCAGTAAATAAATCTCTGATGACCATGGTTACTAAAATCAATTTTTCCTGATACATATCATTCTGATTTTTTTTTAAGACCTGAATCTTTTAAGACATGTGCATGTTGCTCCAAAGTATGTTTCAAGTTGTTATCAATAAATTTGGCCAAATTAAATGTCTTGGATGCCTTTGCATCCACAATGGGTCTAAAAGGGGGATTGTTTATACATATGTGAAGCTTGGGGATACCAAAAATGGTAGGTATCTGGGGATTTTTTTTGCACCAAATAAGTATGTTCATCAATAGAAATTTGGTCATTAAACAGTAGGTCTTGTAAAATTATGTTGATATTTCTATACAATATATTTAGCTGATTCCTTGAAACTTCTTCGTATGAATCGGAATACAAAAGTGCAAACATTTTTTCAACATATCTGTTTTGGCCCATAATAATCAAACCACTGCTCTTGTCGGGTTTCATAACCCTTATAGATTTGTTGTTTGCAATCTCATTTAGCAGTTCTATTTCCATGTCTGATAAATTATTTCCATCTTCATCAATTTTTTTCTTGTGTATTTTTCTTATTTGTTCCTCACAAAGATTTTCAAATAACTGAAAAAATGGTCTGGATGCACTGGAAAGCAATAAATAATTTATTCCACAGATAAATACAAGCGCTTTCACCCGGCCGTAGTGCTGGGCTTTTTCAAGTAAAAATAAAACACATACAAACACAGATCAGTATAAATACTCTCTCCCTTAAAAAAGGCACCAAAAATCTCTGAAAGGTGCATTTACTTTCATTGCTCTAAAAATAAAACTGCATAGCAAAGTGCAAAACACAAATATATATGTGAAAAGTATATAAAACATATAAACACATGTCTTTAAAATATTGACAGTGTATGCTCCCATGGACTGACACCCCTCCCCACCTGCAAACACAGTAACATGGATGGCACACAAACACAACTACCTGTAAATTGTGATGTATAGGTGGCCCACTGTGGAATCCTACATAGGCAGCCCTCAAACATTGTACATGCAACAGCCATTGGAACACGGAAATGTCAACACCTGAACAGTAGATGCACCTATCAGCATCTGTCGGTGCTGTGTGTATAGGTTCTCAGGTACATTGGTAGGTAGACACTCGATTGTCATAGGCAAAACATCAAACGGGGCAAACAGTGACTCCCATCACCAGAACATTGAGTAAGCAACTGTCGCTTACTGGAGCAGAGGCAATCGCAGGAGCACATGTGTGTAAGCACTGTCCTACACACAGTCATCACTGATTACCCACCGTGTTGCTGAGGGGCTCCACAAAATATAATCATGGATGTTGTGTCAAGGCAAGGGATGTACCCATGACAGGCATTCATCACCCCGGCATGCTGCATCCACGGTCGTATGAATGTGTAGCAAATTACCGGGTGTAGCTAATTGTGATATACATACCCAATGCCAGAGTACAGCCAGTAAACATCACATGGACATACCATTAACTGGACCCATCAATTTGTAAACTAATGGAGTTATCCATGTGAGTGTAGTGTGGAGTAACTGCTGTAGTGTACTGCACATACAAAATGACATAATTTGTGTACAACCCCCAGATGTCCAAGAGGTACATGCAGTGACTGTTGTGCATGTTCCCGGTCCCACGTCCCGCAAGGGATGTAACGTAATCCCGACGGCACGGGTAATATATTCCAGATGCAGGTCATCAGAATATGTGTAGCACACGTTAGCGGGAATAAGAGTTGCCAACAGCTGGTAAGCGATGTTTAAATACGACTATACGGATATGCGCGAAACAGGGCTAAGTGTCACTGACCACTGCGCAGATCACGGTCAATGATGTACAGAACAGGTGACACCAGCATTAGTCACCCCTAAACAAATAGCACCTGCTCTGAAGGGTAAAATGACCACTGCCAGGAGTGGAACAGGCAGTCATGTATACAATCACCCAACACTATTGCTAGGCAAGATGTACGTACGGTAGGGTTGCCACAATTCAAATGACCAATGTGGGACATAAGCCAGATGTCTGCAGGATGACACATACACCCGGCCAGTATGAAAACCAGAACGTCAGTGTTTTGCATAGATAAAAAGCTTATTCTAGTAATGGTCGCAGGTACGTGTTCCGTGTCCTGTAACATGTAGGTGGGTCAGATACAGAATAAGTGTGTTATGCAACTATGGCATAAACTATAGGGAATATGTTTGTCCCAAAGTCGCAGGACATTCGCTATGTTCATAAATATTTCGCAAGACACAACTGCACAAAGAGGGACTGTCCCTCGCAAAGTGGGATGGGAGGTAATCTTAACCTATGGCAGGTGTGTATTGTGACAGGTACAGACACAAATGTGCGGAGTCCAGGAAACACAGTATACACTGACAAACACACAATGAAAGGCATAGCATGCCTGTCACCACCCCTGTTCGAGATATGTATGTATATATATATATATATATATATATATATATATATATATATATATATATATATATATATATACACATATATAATACAGATAGAAAGGGTGATAGTGTGACATATGTCGATATACAAGGGGTCACTGACATCTGCAAATATATAGATAGGTCGACGACATTCAAAACACCTTTGAGGTACAAATAAACAGAATACCGCCAACTATGGAACGTGTCACACACTGACACTTGTAACCAGGAGGCTGAAAGACAGAAAGAACACAGTAGTGGAACAGTAGAACCGCGAGCAATATGATGATAGTAAGGACATGTAGTCACCGCTGGCGGCGGTGTGGTCCACGTAGGTACCGTGTACAACTGTGGTTGTGAATGATGTAGCCTGTGTATGTGTGTGTTGAGGGTCCCATGTGTGTTCCCGTGTGACTAAAGTGTGTGTGTGTGTCTGCATCATGTGTCTGTAGGTGGCAACTCGGAGGTAGATGATTACGGTAGGTGCGGGTATAGCTAGCCGTAGGCATGCGGTAAACACCTGTCCCACATTGGGAGAGACAGCCCCGCCTGGGCAGGTGTGTCCTGACATGAAACATTACAAAGGGCAACTGTCTGAGAGTTTAGGACATTAGTATGTCCCAAATAATATGCAATAGTTGCAGGAAATACTCATGCTTGCATGTAAGAAACAGAAATGTTACATGCAAACCGATAAGTAGTGAAGGACCAAGAACAATTGGTATGTAATGAGGATAAAAGTATGTGCTATCCTGTGTACTGACCATGGCCATATGTCAGCCTGTAAACACCACTGGGTAACCCGCAAGTGTCCAACTATGGCCATATGAAAAGGTGGCAAGCCATGTGACAGAGGGTCTGGCACTAACACCTCTGCAATGACCGCAAATATCTGGGACAGACATACACGGGATAGCGGTCATTTACAAATATCCCTGCACATATCGCCGTACATCCGGAGGTATGGAAGTATCAACTTCACCTGCATACCATATAGAAACCAATTAACAACAGCCCAAAGTAAATTCCCATAACAGAAGTCTATTAAGTGATAGCACTGTAATTAGGGTAGGGGCCCGCACACATATATATGGACTACGTAGAAATGCAAGCCCCACAATACCATATATGTTACGTACACCCCGCCTACATCCCCCACACTGGAAACAATAGCAAAACAGACCGTAACCACAGCCCAAACATCTAGTTAGTCAATTACATCTGCTGAACTGTTAACATACCTTGTGAGAGCCACATTTAAAGGCACCATGCAAAATTGTATCCGTCGTATAACGGAACAAACGGCGATGTTACAGGTAGTCCTTTATCAGATGGGTGGGATGACAGGTACAGTCACAGGTAGAACCACATACTCAAGCCGTCACACACAATCCACGGGGGACATGACTCCAAAATAGACTTGGCTCTACACATAGTAGTTGCAATTACACACAACAAAACACAATACAGGCCGTCTCCCCGAAGGCAGGGCAAATGGCCAATGCCCAAGTGGAGAATTCAATTATACCCGACTGTTGCTGCGTAATTAGCGAATGGAGTAGCTGCACAGCTGAAGTGCACGTAATTAGTCACACCGGACCACCAATTTGTGGCAGTAAACCACATGTTGCAGGTATAGACGTATATAAGGATGACTTGCCAGATATGCAAACTGTATGCTCATACCGTAAAACAGTTGAAAGAGTGATATAGAAGAGGGAGATAGAGACGAAACACCAGAACAATATCAAGGTATGTAGAACACTAACTGTATGTATTGTATGTTCTGTATTACGTTATGTCAGTGTATGCATAGCCTGGTTTGCAGTAATTAAAAGTGTCCGCCATGCATAAAGTGGGGAATGGTATTTATGTAGTGATGTCTTGCTGATCGTACTAATGCTTGTAGAAGATGTGCGTCCAGCAGTGGGCCACACGGTAAACAGCACAGACACCACAAGGGATGCAACATGACGGCTTTAAACAGAACAATGTCATACGACCCGCCGTCAGTGTCAGGGTATGTCCAATAAGTACGTGCCATAGCAGGGGATAGTATATGTAGATATACTGTAACAGTACGCATGTGTATGGGCATATAAAGTCAATGACATGTCTAAGGTGGACCCTCGGTGCAAGTATGCTTTGAATTATGGGATACCATGCAAAACATGTGTAATGTATAGTACAGTAGATTGATATGTCAGATATGCTACACAGGAGAACAGGCATATGATGCATAACAAAGGTATCATATACTGATGTGAGTAGTATGTAATTAATATATGTATAAACAGTTATGATGAAATAAATAATATGTAATCCACTCTGTGCATTTGCAAAGGATGCAAACATTACTCCCATACTAGAATAGCAGAAGAGATGTGACAGACAAACATGAACATGATTGGCGTGTACAATAACAGTATACATATGGCCTGTAGTCATGGGACATTGTAATAGCGTGACAGCCAATCTAACTGGAAGGGCTATACCAGTAACCATGCACAAAGGACATGTAATACCTCCACAGGTTCATAGTGGGGTACCATGCAGTCTGGCAAGTCTATGTGTAACAACAACTACAGTGTGCACACCAGTGGCACCTCTCTAAGGTAGTGTCCTGTGAACAGAAGAGCCATGTGTAACCTGCATCTCTGCACAGTACAGCCACTGCAGTTATCCCTGGCGTACATGTGTCCACCATCCACCAAGTGAGGTATCACATGAACACTGCTACTGACTGTCCATGCGTGATGTACATAGGAATCATGTCCCAAAGCATGGGGAGTGTCCGGTCTGGGATTGCAACCCCCAAGCACATGCCACACACTGTCGCGTGTGTGCACATATCCATGAGCATCATGCTCATAGTGGCTATTGTGTATGTCGTGTATGCAGATTATATCCATAAACATATTTGCAGACATGGGCCCTGTCTTTGCAGCAGACATCACCCCTGAGTATGTAGTCCGCAAATGTGTACAGATGTGGTGTCTGTGCATAAGCCGCAAACTTTAACAGTCATAGCTCAATAAACATCATGGCGTTTTAATGTTGAGTTATGTAAAGCTGTTGTGTAAGGTACACCCTAAGCGGGGTGTTGTACCCATGGATGTGTGTATAAGTCCGTTGTTCAGAGGTAAAATGGGTGAATATGTACCAGCTACACACCCAGTACAGACATGTGTGGACACATAGACGAATATCCACGCCACAGTGGCAATATGGTAATCACAGGAGTATGTGCGACATACATGTGTCTTACAAACATGTACAGTGCGACATGTATGTAGGGGACCAATACCTATGTGATAACCAGTGGGTGGATGGTGTACTGCAAAGGTGATGTTCATACCAAGTGTCATGCAGGTAGAGGCCATGATGTTCATATCAGTATCCGTCACAGTGACATACGTATGGATGGGGTCTGTATCAGTTGGTGGAGCAACAACAGTGCTGGGTATGCAGTGGTCTGTAAAGCTAGGCAGGGAAGTCCCCTCAGTGGTAGCCTGTACCTCAGGGAAGCATATACCGAACATGAGGGCCCCATGACTGAGGACTGTGGTATGCCAAGTGTAACTGGAATGCAGTATGTGATATGGTATGCCACCCTCAGTGTGTGTGTCCCATCCATTAGCCACTTTGCATAACATCCGGCGACATATGTTGTGATGTGCAGGTGGATGTGTATGTTGTCAATACCAGAATGGAGAACGGTGCTGAATGGCAGCGAGAGGACAATGCAGGCCGTGTGGACTCCTGTGTCGTCATCAACTACTCTGGAGACTGTATAAAAGGTGTTACACAGGTGTAAGAGGCATGCTTTGGCCCCAACAAGACCAACCCAGCTGGCATCAAAGGACTGGAGCACAACAAAGACTCAGCGAATGATGTCCATGATGATGTGTCCTATAGACGTGCATAATAGTCCAGTGAGGGGTGTAGGGCAATAGTTCCAGTCGTGCATTGTGGCACCACCTGTGTGGAGTGTTACTGTCGCTGTGTGCCAGTCAGGGGCCACAATGTCTGGTACAAGGCTATTACTGAATATGGTGTCCAAGTGGGGAGACATGCTGTTCAGAGGTCTGTGGACATCATAGCCTGGGATATTGTAGGGTGACAAGGGGCCTGTGTCCTAGGACATATAGAGTGCAGGTCAGTACTGTGTAGGTGTGACTGCAGGTACACCGCAATGTTCCTGCAAGGAATGTGGCCCTGCAGGCAGTGAGAGGGTGTAATGTTAGCATTGAAGCCATCAGACAGCATGTTGCCAACATCACCTGTTACTGTCATGTTCCAGAGTGACAGTTGTATGTGTGAGCAGATGTGGGTATTGCATATGACTACTGACATACCACCATAATGCCTTGTGGCACATCTCGGAATGTGTCGCAGTAATGTGTACGTAGCTAGTTATGGAGTATGTGATGAGGGATCCGTGGCCCTACCGAGGCTGACCAGTGAGTTACCCCACCCATGTGAATGTACACCACTGTGTAACAGCCCCCACCTGTTGTTGTAAAGTATGTCCATGGGACGGCACCCCCAGAGTGTCGTCTGTAATCTGGTGTGTACCATCATTGCTCTGTGTGGAATAGCATGAACCATATTGTCATGTACATGCTAATGAAGTGCACTGGGGTATGTCTCAGCGTTTGCATGTGCATTGTCCACCTGCACGTATGTCACGACAACAACAACCGCTGTCATACGACATCTGTAGTTGGTGTTGTAGTACTCATCTACTGTGTATGCCGTGAAGTGTGTGGTGCCGGTATGTGGCTAACAAGGGTGAGCAGCATATGTTCGGATTCCACCAATGAGGGGATAACCCCAGGTGTGGAACAGCAGTCACATGTTGGTAGTGTCCATGTCATGGATACTGTTGGTCTTGGAGGTGGTGTATGGGTTGAACCAGCCGAGCGGAGGTTATGACTCACGCACAGCGTACGCCTAATGTGTCAGTACATGTGCGGCTATCACAGTTAAGTGTGGGTTACTGTCAGTCTCACATTAGTAGCAGCAGTAGTTCCGGACACAGTTATATGCACGTGGAGCACCTGTGATGCATTGTGCTAAGTAACCAGCCGGGATGTGTGTACAACATAGTGGAATACGGGGACACCTCAGCCGTGGGTGTGCCAGTCCAGGTACATGCCTGAGAGGTACGGTCTGTCTATAACCAGTCATTGCAGGTGTGCTCTGCAGAGCCAAGGGGCAGGTCCCAGTCACTGCAGAGATATTGAAGTGGTGCAGTATCAGGTGTGCCTTGCCTGCGTGTGTCACAGAGGATGATGTCAAGCATTGTGTGACACGACCACGTGCTTCACTAGCCAGTTCCCATTCTGGTGGTGACTGTTATAGGACACTGTGCAAGACAGGCAGCATAAAAGCAGCAAGAGTCCAACATGTGATCCGTACTCCCAGGGCTGACAGGTGCAGGTCAACTGTGCCACAGCATCATGTTGTTTGACTGGGTCTGTCAAAGTGGACGTATACTAGAAGCCAGTGGAATGACAGCAGAAGCATGGACAACTGTTGGGAGTGACACAGTCGTTCGTAGTACAGTGGTAACAGGTCCGGATGACCGCAAAATGCTTCCCAGGGCTTGGACCACACCATTAGGGCTACAACACTGGTGGGCTATTGCATGTCCCTGCACACGTAGTCTGTGCCCTGAGATACAACTTCAGTCACACAAACATGGAAGATGAGTCACATTGTACCTGCTGACTTCTGGCATGTGTGCATAGGTTATGTTGCAGAACCAGTTACTTGACAGCAGGATGTAAGTGATTATCGCCTTGTGTAGCCTGTTGAGTGGAACAGCAGTGTGACTGCCGACAGTCACCTAAGACAGGTGTGTTGTGTATGTTATGACACCCTATTGGCTGTATGTGATGGGCACACGTGTCTGTGGGCTATAGGTTGGTGTGGTTGTGTTTGGCAATGTGGGCTGTCATTGGTGCCCACACAGAGTATGGAGGGGTACTGTACAAGGTGTCTCCGTATGTGTGGCCTGTGGTGGGGATCATGTGGGACTATGTGATGTGTGGGGTGCGTTGCCAATGTTGCACATCTCCACATGACTGTCAGGTGCAGTCAGGGTTGGTGACAGTATAACCCCCAGCAGGGCTACATATGTGCAACCCCCACAGGCTGTGCTGTTGTATGTTGGGAGGTGTGCATTGACTGTCTACATGAGAATAGCTCTATTGCCACATGTACAACATAGTCATCATAGTGACAGGCAATAGCACTGGTACGTGCCAGTTGGTCATGCCTGTATATAAGTGGTACGTGCCAGGTGGACACTCCGTATAAACCACCATGTCTCACGAGGTATGTGAGTGATGTGTGTACGACAGCTGTTGTACAGTTATCAAGCTGGAAATATTAAAGTCTCCTAATATTATGGTTTCCTGAGGAAAGTTACAGGAGAGCCAGCTAAGAATGTTTTCAAGTGTATTTAAGTTGTTGCCAGGGGGGATATAGGAACATATTATATATATGGCTTTGCTTTTATTTATTTGGAATTTGCTGCAGAGTATTTCAGCATTGGCAGGGGAGGGAGGCAGGGAGTCGATTGAGGACACCTGCAGTTCAGATTTATAGAGTAAGGCAACTCCCCCACCCTTTTTGTTTAGATGATCCAGCCTTAAAATGCTATATCCAGGTGGGGTAATTTCATTGTCTTTGGTACCTGGTTTAAGCCAGGTTTCAGTAAAACAGAGGATATCAAATGCGTAGAGGTCAATTAAAGCATGGAGTTGTGTGATTTTGTTGTTAATGCTACGATTGTTTAGGTGCGCTATTGTATGAGAGTTAGAAGGGAAAGGTGAACTCAAGATGTTAGTAGTTTGGTTAGCGAGGGAGTGGTGGAGGGAATTTTCAGGGCCAGGGTTGGGGTGAATGTCCCTGTTTTACAGTAGGAGTGTTTGTGGGAGTGGATGTGCTTTTGAGTTTTTAAAGGGTATTAGGTAGAACTTTTTTGTTGTGTGATACCTGTTATGGAGTATTCTGTGATAGTGAGGGGTAAGGAAAGGGCAGGCAGACAGGAGGTTAATATAGGTTTGCTCAGATTGAGGTAGGACAGTGGTAGTGTGTTTAGATATATTAGGAGATCTGCTAAGGGTAAGATACTCATAGGAAGTAAGGGTATAGTATAAAAGAAGGATGTTAAGGAGTAGCAGTGAGTAAAGTAGTTTAAAAGTGAAGGGCATATTAAGTTTGTTGAGGTTAGCAAGGTTGGAAATTAGTAGTAATTAGGATGGTAGGGGATGGGTGTGGCTGTAGTACAGGAGTGGAGAGTCAGTAGGTGTGAACGAGGCAGGAAAATGTGATTGGAGGTGAGAATGTTGGGGGTGTGGCCGAGCAAGTATAAGGTTAGGGTCACTGGGGGGGTGGGAATTGGGGGTAGGGTAGGGGAGCAGAGTTTGCCCGTAGGGCGAATGGAGCGGGAAGAGCCAAGTGAAGGAGAAAGAGTGGGAAAACAATCAGTAGATAGAGAGAGCAGAAGGTAAGTTTGCTGAGATGTGTAGTAGGTTGAGAGATTGACAGAGAATTTCAGTTGTAGGTAGGGATATAGAAGAATGACAGTAGGAGAAGTTAATAGGTTGTGAGAGGGATAGAGATGGGTGTTTGCTGAGTGGAAGAAAACTGTGGAAAGGTAGTCCTGAGAGAGATAGTAGGGGAGAGGGCAGTAGAAGAGGAGCAATAGAACTAAGTAGGTAAGATGAGGAGGTGAGTGGTAGGAGAAGCAGGGACAGTAGGAAGGTAGAGGAGCGCCACCTAGTGGGCAGTTAGATAGAAGCAACACATTCTCAATATCCAGTTAGGGGGAGGGAGCTTATTGTGAGACAGTAAAAGGGAGCTTTTGTGAGACAGTAAAAGAGAGCTTATTGTGAGACAGTAAAAGTGTAGAAATAGAAGAATGTTCTTACCACTTCTGCTTTGACAAACAGAGGTGTTATGACAGAGTCTCAAACCTTATACCTATCCAAACTTTTTTTTTACAGCTCACATGTACTGTATACTTCATTGTTGTTTCTTTTATTTCTTCTTTCTTCTTCTTTCCTTCTCCCACAGTTTGTGCATATGTTTTTGTCTCCTGAACTTTTTCTGGCACAGTCTCTTCTTCTCCTTTTTCTCCATGATGTCACTCCATGAAATTGCTGCTCCACTTTCTAGTTCACTTTAATTCACCACTTCTTCCAAATAATCATCCAACAACCCTCCCAATAAGAGGGTTGTAATTATACATTTCTCAGCGGTAACTGTCTCTCCTTCAAACAATCTCCTCTGAAAGTTTTCCTTTGAATCCATCTCTGTTACAGCTACAATCTCCTTTTCTTCCAATATCACTGTTTTTCTGCACTTACAGCATCAGAAAAAAAACTTCTGGTAGTGATTCTACCATTTCAACTACATTTTCATCAACCTTCACTTCATTTTCAGCCAAAGCTGAATCAGCCATATTTTATTCCTGTTTTTCCTAGCTGCCTCTGCACCTGGACAGGAAACAGGAAGTCAGGATGTGTAATGCACAAATCCTTCCCAAGACTACCAAGAATAGGGGAAGTTCCTGATGCCATGTTCAAACATACCCTAGTAGTTGAAGTTCAACATTCGGTGTTTCATGAAAAGAGGCCAATAGCACAGTGGTAGTAAATCAGTCAGCAAAAGATAAATAATAAAATAAATAAATAAATACATTTATTTGATCTTCACAATTATGCATTGGCTATCTGCAAGATCTGAAGATTTTTCAGTGTCAGTTATTTGCAGGAGATTGACTCTTAATTTCCCATACTAGAAGCCTGCATTCCATGAAGAGAATGTTTATTGGCCATTGCAGCTTCCAAATCGCATTCCATACTTCCCTCAAGCAGATTGGTAACCATACTATTTAAGCTTGTGTTGCTACTCAGAAGAGCTAGAAAAAGGCTTGAAGAAGGAGAAAGCTAGATGATGGCTGTTGAACTGGTAAGCCTATTGAAAGGAATTCACTCTTGTTAATTTCTTCAAAGCTGATATACTTTCATCTCTACAGTAGACACATTTTAATATACACAACTTGTATTCCTCTTTCACTATGCATTGTGGTGGTTTCCTAAGTCTTTACCCAATTGCTTTAAAATTTGGCAGATTTATACATCACACAATGTACACTAAAAGCCACAGGAATGATTTTAAGCATCTCTGACATACATGGTCCTCATGTCTTCCTATTAAATACACACACACTCACACACACACACACACACACACACACACACACACACACACACACACACACACACCCATGCACACACACACACACATATTCACAGGAGAAATTTAATGATACTTCTATGACTGGAACAAGAAACAGATATGAGAACTAGTGTAACTATTACAAGATACAAATGACCAGTAAACCTATCTGTCTATGTTAAATCAACCAGAAAGTCACACTGGCCTCACAAAATGTTTCTGGCAATACCTACTACTAAGATATCTTACTGTATCTTTCAAATGGTGCTTCTTAACAATTGTCAGATACTGCCCATTACAGATTTTTTTCAATAGTAGAGAACACAACTATACTGGCAACTCTACACCTGCACTAAAAAGGATAAAAGCTTCTCACTGGTTTTTGTGGCAAACATCCATTTAGTGCACTAAGTTGACTTCTGCTCCTCATACTCCAACTGTCCCATTTCTATTTGTAAATAACATACTTTGCCAGTGTTGCAAAGCTTGAGCTTAATTTCTCAAAAGGTAGGAAGTGTGGGATTTAGTTCTGCAGGATGAATACTGGACAGAAGATCATACAATGATGCTAGGTGACTCCAAGGCTGCATGATGTGTAGAATGATAGGCTATATTGCTAGATATAGATAGTCAGATATAGAAATAAATGTTAGAATGTGTATATGTATATATGCATGTTTATCTATAAGCAGCAATTATTTTAGTCGAAGATCAATTATGTTGATAAATGTTTTGTGGGGACACATTTGTCATCAAAACAAATGGTCAACAATTGTGTGAATTTGCAGTAATACTGAGTTAGGAAATATGCATTTTTTCCATTGTTGGAGGTAGTATACTAAATTAGCAAGGGGTACAGGGAGCACAGCCCTCCACATGTCTCAGAGCATGCAGTTTTTCATCAACATTCAATTTTGATTATATTTTCCTGAAAATGTGCCTGTTGGTACAAGTAAGTAGTTTTATATCTCTTTAAATATTTATATATCTATATACATATATATATATATATATATATATATATATATATATATATATATATATTTATCAATCTATATATATATATATATATATATATATATATATATATATATATATATATGTATATATATATATATATATATATATATATATATACACACACACACACACACACACACACACACACACACACACACACACACACACACACACACACATATTTTTTTATAGATAGATAAATATATGGGTCTATGTTACAAAAACAAAACACCAAATCCACAAATGTTAAAACATTGAAATGCAACAAGCACAAAGTTTGAAACATCCCACCACACATTAACAAAACGTATGACATCAAATCCAAAGGTTGCAGAATACAGATGAACTAAATCAATTTTGATGCTCTTGCATGTCACCATGTGAATCCACCAATGGCAATAATGCATTAATAACATTATTGTCCCTTTTTGGCTTCTTGGTATACATCTCCTTAGCAACTGGTAACATGCGTCCTTACGTCAGCATATTTCAGCGATCAGAGCAGTGCTATATTGGTTTCCTTAACTGCTTTGATCGCTGAAATATGTTAGGACAGACATTTCTGGTCATTAGTGGATTCATGTGGTGATGTGCAAGTGTGTCACAGGAGCTATGGGTTATATCTGTGAAATACATGTCGATGCCTTTGGGTTCAATGCTATACATTAATTTGTGGCAAGTGGTTTTAAACATTCATGCTTGTAACATTTCAAACTTATAGTCTTGAAGTTTTAACATTCATGGCTTTGGCATTTCATTTTTGTCATATAGGCCTGTCACATATATATATATATATATATATATATATATATATATATATATATATATATATATATATATATATATATATATATATATATATCTATATATATATATATATATATATAGATATATAGATATATACATATGGTTTACTATTAAAATGGTGAACGGCAAAATGCAAAATATTTTCTGTTCGACATACCAAAAAGAATGCACAACATGGCACAATTTTGTGTGTGTGTGTGTGTGTGTATATATATATATATATATATATATATATATGTGTAATATCCAAAAGCAGCAAGGTAGACTACCAGAGAACAACATGCAAAATAAAAACTAAGAAATATTCCAGAGTTGTCACCACAGCTGGGAATGTCCAAGGCACAAACAGATATAAATGCTTAGATAAACTTAAGCAAAACTTTATAATAAAACAATGGAAATAAAACATATAAAAAATGAGCACTTTTGGGACCAGGAAATAACCCTTCTTCAGATCTAAATCTCATAAGTATGACTTCAGTTTTTAAAGGGCAAATATCCAATCAAAAGGATCTCCTAATCTAACACCCCCAGGGGCCATCTTCAATGAATAATTAAAATCCAAACCTAAAAACCTATAGACAACACACAAGTCAATCAACATTATCTTCTAAGTCAACGCCCCTTGAGGGCAGGCTTCATTAAATAATTAGAGTTCAGTCCAGGAAATCTATATGCTTGCATCATTCCAATACATCACATTTCAGTTAATTCAATTCTGTTATTCAGATCTCCACCTCTAAGATTATCCAAAACAACTTGTAGAACTCTAAAACAAAACATGTAACCAGTATTCTCCTTTACGTGTTTCGCTGGTGGATTCTTCATGTCACCTAGACAAATGTCACTTATTTGTTTTGATATCCTCTCTTTAAACCGATTGTCTTACCAACATAAAATTTGTAACACAGATCACAAGTGGCTAAATATACAATGTTCCTAGCTGTATTGTCTGCATAAAATTTGGGGCATAACATTTTTCAGAGACTGGATGTATAAACTCTCGAACTTTAGAAGTATATTTACTAAATACATCTATATGATGCAGATATATATATAATTATATTAGCTTTAATCAACACACACCTCAATACACTATACCACACAACATATACATTGATAACACAAAC
Organism: Protopterus annectens; assembly: GCF_019279795.1. Taxonomy (NCBI): domain Eukaryota; kingdom Metazoa; phylum Chordata; order Ceratodontiformes; family Protopteridae; genus Protopterus; species Protopterus annectens. Next base: position 1,135,438,382 of record NC_056729.1, on the reverse strand, counting down.
ATACACAGGTGCATCAACACAAGCACTAGTGAACCCAGATTCAAATGCCCACATATACAATAACCATATCTATGATTCAGATCACTCATATCTGAACATCAGAATCTCCACAAAACCTTTCTGCACATATAGAGTTTTAGCATAAATGCCATGACAATGTTTGTAACACAGCACAAGAAAAATACAACTGCCACACAAACCTCCTACATCATAACCCACAATCATTTAAACAAATTTCAGTGAGCTATTCCCCAACAGACCAACACTCCAAACAAAGTCAACTTCTATAAAAGTTCTTAAGCCTCCCAGCCACTCAGTTCATGGGCTTTGTCCATACTCCCCAGATATATAGAATAACTCCATGGCTACTCAACTACAGTCAATGGGATATCCCAACAACTGTCGTACAGTCAAATTAATAAGTCGACTATAACACAATGTTGGTGTGTTTCTGGCAAAGACTGAACTCGACAGTCAAGAGGAGAAGGTAAAGACTTGCATCACACCACACTCATCACATAGTCCCACTAAACCTACACCAACAAAATACACACATAGAAACATAAAAACATTCACGGAGGCTCTCAATAATAATCTGCTCAAGCAACAGAGACCTCCAAAGCAGAAACACAAGTATTCTCCACCTCCAACAGAACCCAAATGACACATACAAAGCTATGTCAAACCCAGAGCTGTTGGACATGCTCCACTTAAAGAAATCCCAATCTCTCCGAGCTACAAGCTCTTGGGACCTAAACCTTGTCAGTACAATAAACAGAACATGCTGGAAGGATAGATTCCTGTCTCAGAGACTTCCCATTCTCTAGAACAAACTACCTATCTTTATCAAACAAAGCTCCTCATTAGCACTCTTTAAGAAAAATCTAGATGATTGGATGGGAAATAGGAAATTCACCCCAGGGATCACCTCTGTGGTTTTGCTCGACAGGAGCACAGGAAAATAATTTTCTTGGGTGGCGAAAGCCAGGGTACATTTTGGCTAGGAATATATAGACCCTAGGACCAATAGCCTAGTACCTACCTATGAACGTATGAACCTATACATCCCTATGTCACAAGATGGTTGCCAACTGGCTCACTGACAGAACCCACACTGTGAAAGTAGCAGATTCCAAATCCAACTTCAGACCAGTGACAAGTGGAGTACCACAGGGTTCAGTCCTGGCTCCTCTCCTGTTTGGTATCTACTTCTCTGAAGTACAGGCTAACACAGAAGGTCTTTGACTAATGAAGTTCATAGATGACTGCAAACTAGGAGCCATCATCAAAACTCCTAACAATGTGGACATCCTACAAAAGGGCCTTACTGAGACAGATGCCTGGTGTCAAAGCCATGGCCTCAAGCTCAATGCCAGAAAGTGCATTGTCATCCCTTTTGGTAAAAATGCTGTACCCATGAACTACCACATAGGCGGTAGACTACTTAACACTGAAAGTGTGATCATTGACCTTGGGGCAAGGGTGGACAGTAGTCTCTCCTTTGATAATCACATCACCACAGTAGTCAGGAAGTCCTTCTGTGTGGCACACCTCATCACAAAAGGTTTCTCATCCCGGAAAAAAGGCGTCATTGTTCCCCTTGCTCTTCATTCATTAGACCCATTAGAGAGTACAACGCCCTTTTTGGTATGTACCTCACAAGACATCTACAACAACTGGAAAGGCCACAGAAATACCCCACAAAGAGGATTACCGGCCTCAAACAGATGCCCTACAGACTGTCTCAAAAAACTCCAGCTTTACTCCGTCGCATATCACCTACTTAGAGGTGATCTCTGCCTAACACACAAAGCTATGTCAAACCCAGAGCTGTTGGACATGCTCCACTTAAAGAAATCCCAATCCCTCTGAGCTACACACTCTAGGGACCTAAACCTTGTCACCACAATAAACAGAACATGATGGAAGGATAGATTCCTGCCCCAGAGACTTCCCATACTCTGGAACAAACTACCTATCTATATCAAACAAAGCTCTTCATTAGCACTCTCCAAGAAAATTCTTGATGACTGGATCTTGATGATTGGATGGGAGATAGAAATTCACCCCTGGGACCAGTTCTGTGGCTCTGCTCGACAGGGGCACAGGAAAATAATTTTCTTGGATGGCGAAAGCCGGAGTACCTTTTGACTAGGCTTATATAGGCCCTAGGGCCAATAGCCTAGTACCTACCTATGAACCTATGAACATAGCCTACAGACTCAGTGTGCCACTCAACCACAGCCCAAAAGACAAAACAATGTACCCAACACACTAGTCATAGGTGACTCTATAGTCAGGCACACTGATGTCCCACTCACCAGGCTAAACAAGGAGAAGGTTACTATTAGCTGCCTGTCAGTTGCCAGGATTTGCCACATAACCCATGCACTCAGGTCACTCCACAAGTACAAATATCACTCTGCCATTGTCCATGTTGATGTGAATGACCTGAGATGTACCTCCCTTGACTACTTGAAAGGAGACATGGAAGAGCTCTCCGATCTTGTAGCCTAGGCAGGTATGACCCTAGCCCTGAGTAGCATCCTGCCATCACCCAGAATGATACTGCAGTATAAGGACAAAATGATTGACTTCAACAATTGACTAAGCTTCTGGTGCCATTCTAAGGGGATCCAGTATCTGTCTGCCTGTGACGACACAGTCGACAGACCACGATGCTTTGCCAGAGATGGCCTGCGACTGTCACTCCTGGGATTCCGGATACTGGCTAAGGTTCTTGCCGCCCCTATAGTGCCTTTTTTAGGCAAGGTTCAAATGACAAATTCACCATCATAACAGGAAAAGGCAAGCAAAAACTGATGGTAATGCTACTAAATGCTAGAAGTCTAACTCTCAAAATGCACACCACTGAGGCACTCCTTAAAATGAAGAACATTGATATCTGTGCAGTGACTGAGACCTGGTTCAAGGCTCCAGAGAGCATGCCTGCATTACCAGGCTATAACTCATACCAGACCTTTCGGCCATCTAACCTGGACCGGAACACCAATTGTGGAGGTGTGCCCATATTCATTAAGGATAGCCACACCACCAGGCTAGTTGCTCAGCATAATGCATCTGAGGTTATCTAAGTGCAACTAACTCTGGGCAAAACTGCAATCCAAATTGTAGCTTGCTACAGATCCCCCACCATGCCCCAGGATTCCCACTCCTCTTTTCTTGATATACTGGAAAATATTAGGGTTCAACCAAACAGCCTAATAATGGGTGATTTCAACTACCCCACCATTAACTGGGAAAACTACTCATGTACCAACTCCTTTGCTCAGCGCTTTCTGGAATTCATAAATTCTAATGTCCTGGATCAACTTATCCACACCCCCACCAGAGGCAACAATATCATAGACCTAGCCATTATAAACATGAGTGACCGGTGTTCCACACCTGAAGTCAACTCCTCGTTGGTCAGATCCGACCATAAGCTAATCACCCTAGATATCCACCCCCCCCCCATTAAGGAAACCACGGTAAAAAATTTCTCCAAAGCCAACTTCATGTTTCTTAAGACAGAAGTGGTGGACTTCATGACACCCATGGAGATGGACAATACAGTTACGACTGCTAAATCCTACACAAATGCACTCTTTAAGCACTTACATGAGTGCATGGATTGTGCTATCCCAAACAGAGCCAAGACGCTATCCTCCAAAAAAGGAAGCCAATCTGGTGGTCCCCTTCCATAAACAAACTCTACAACAGAAGGAAGAAACTATTGCAAAAGAGAGTAAAATCCCATGAGTTGAGGAGCTCCCTGGTCAACCTCAGTAAGAAGCTGAGATCCCTTATAAGATCCTCGAAAGCTAGCTACGAAAACAAAATCACCACTGATTCTAAGGCCAGCCACAAAGCATTCTATAACTATGTCAAGAATCTCAATGGCAACACCCAGTTCTGCTCTGAGTTACAGCACAACAGCACAAAAATTACAGAACTAATTGATATTGCCAACATCCCGGCAGATAGGTTAAGTGCTAACTTTACCCCCCTCTCACCCCCTAAAGGGCCCAAATCTATACAGGAAGAATGCAGAGTCCCTGTAATCACAACTACGCAGGTAAAAGCTGCACTCTCTAAAGCCAAAAACACAGCATCCATAGGACTAGACAACATCTCAGGCTGCATTTTACACAAACTTCAGAACGAACTGGCTCCCCACCTAAACACCATGTTCAATCATAGCCTCACATCAGGTTTTGTGCCCACTGAATGACGCACAGCAACAGTTATCCCACTCCACAAATGGGGAGCCACCACTGATCCCAGGAACTATCGCCCCATTAGCCTGATGAGCCTGGTCTGTAAGGCCATGGAATGTATCATCATAGAACTCATAAACAAAGACATTGGTAATCTCCAAACTCTGAACCTCACCCAGTTTGGGTTTGTGATAGGTAGATCATTTCTCCTGAACCTGATCGACTTCCTTGAGGCAGTCACCAAAGCCGTAGTGAGGGTAAGGTCATTCACACAGCCTATCTTGACCTCGTCAAGGCTTTTGACACCAGCCCCCATTCTAGAATCATAGCTAAACTCACTAAACTCGGTATAAATCCCTATGTCACAAGATGGGTTGCCAACTGGCTCACTGACAGAACCCACACTGTAAAAGGTGCAGACTCCAAATCTGACTTCAAACCAGTGACAAGTGGAGTACCACAGGGTTCAGTCCTGGGACCTCTCCTGTTTGGTATCTACTTCTCTGAAGTACAGGCTACCACAGAAGGCCTTTGACTAACAAAGTTCACAGATGACTGCAAACTAGGAGCCATTGTCAAGTCCCCAAATGATGTGGACATCCTACAGAAGGGCCTCATTGAGACAGATGCCCGGTGTTAAAGCCATGGCCTCAAGCTCAATGCCAAAAGTGCATTGTCATCCTTTGGTAAAAACTCTGTACCCATGAACTACCACATAGGTGGCAGTCTACTTAATGCCGAATGTGTGATAAGAGACCTTGGGATCCAGGTGGACAGCAGTCTCTCCTTTGATAATCACATCACCACGGTAGTCAGGAAATCCTTCTACATGGCAGACCTCATCACAAAAGGGTTCTCATCCAGGAAGAAAGAGGTCATTGTTCCCCTCTATTCGACACTCATTAAACGCATTATAAAGTTCAATGCCCCTTTTGGAATGCACCTTGCAAGACATCTGCAGCAGCAGAAAAGCCCACAGAAGTACCTCACAAAGAGGATTACTGGCCTCAAACAGATGCCCTACACTGACTGTCTCAAAAAACTCCAGCTTTACTCCAAGGTGATCTCTGCCTAACATATAAAGCTATGTCAAACCCAGAGCTTTTAGACATGCTACACCTAAAGAAATCCCAATCCCTACGAGCTACATGCTCTAGGGACCTAAACTTTGTCGCCATAATAAACAGGACATGCTGTTGGGATAGATTCCTGTCCCAGAGACTTACCATACTCTGGAACAAGCTACCCATCTATGTCAAGGAAAGTTCCTCATTAGCACTCTTTAAGAAAAATCTTGATGAGTGGATGGGAAATAGGAAATACACCCTGGTGATCACTTCTGTGGCTCTGCTTGACAGGGGCACAGGAAAAGAACTTTCTTGGGTGTTATAAGCCAGGGAACCTTGTTGGCTAGGCTTACTTAGGCCCTTGGGTGGATAGCCTATTACCTACCTATGAACCTATGCGTTACCTATTCAATCAACTGACAAGCTAAGCACTTAACAAAATGGATTGCTGAAGGCACACACATATGTACACACATACATTATTTGCTCATGAAGGGGGGGTGTAACACGTGGAGACTTTTATGGAATTTGTGCCATTAGCCTCATACAGTACTGGTATGTGAATCATAAATCTGGTAGAGCAAGCAGCTGAGAAACCTGTGCTTCTGCCCATCCGATTATTTCATATTTCAAACACCAGATGCTGCGTAGCTGAGTTTTTGCATATGAGATACAGATAAAACAGAAAAGAAGTGTATGCCTAGCACTGCAATTTTTAAACAGGTTATCAGTATTGGGAAATGTTTCAGAAAAATGAAGACCTGATAAAAAATAAGCCAGTTATAAAAGGAAGATAGAATGTGTCTGCAAAAAGAGAAAAAGGACTGCAAGAGTCCAGCATATAGAATGTGCTTCTTTTTTCAAAAGAAAGTCTTTTCTCCTGATTTGAGTAGATTTAAACTTTCATCCACTTAAGTAGCCTGAGATTCAGAAATATGCTCACTGCATTGGAAGTAAGCCACCGGCTGTTTAATATCCTACGTTACTAAGAGACAATTATTAATTAACAATGTGAAAACTCAGAGCTAAAACAGCAGATAATTAGTAACCCTGCCCATGGTCAGAGCAGGGCCTACGGAGAGGGAGAGAAAGCCATGACAGTAGCTGTGTGATGTGGCAAGCACAACTGCTGAAAGTAGTGTGTGAATACACCTCAGTGCATTCACACATGCACAAAAGCAAAAAGATGAGAAAAGCAGCTATCATCTTTAAAGAACCCACTGCAACTTTTTTAATCTATTTTTCATCAGATACAAGGTGGGAATGGGAGGTCTGGTCAGTAGGAAAAAGAGAAAAATAAGCAGATGGAAGCACTCAAGGGGAATAGGTAAGAAATTAATATTATGGGGAGGGAAAGAAAGGGTCATTTTCTTTAGCTTTATAATACAGGGAAAAAAGCAACAGAACAAAAAACATCTGAGGTCAAACCTTGACCCAATCCTAGTAAGAAGACTTTTTCATCTATTTGTTTTAATGTGAGACATGTGCCTATTTTCTTTGTTCAAAGAAGAAAAGTTAGGGAAGGATGCAAGGAAAGGTGAAGGTGTGGTAAGAGGGTGATGATGGATAGCAGGAGGAAACTCACCAACACGTAACTCAGACAAGACTGACAGGTAAGGTGCTGACACACTGAGAGAGGGCTTTGACATTAGAGGCACAAACATCAGGCAAGCAAAGATAAGAGTGGACAGCAAACAGGGGAGGGCAAGGACACAAAAGAGAAGGGAACACCGTTATGGTGAAAGGGTGGGTATGTCTCCTAAACCATCCTGCCCATGTCATCTCTAGTGGCAGGTCAAAACACCACCTTTTGTTCCTTTACCACAGGTTATGATGGTGCTACCAGTGTAGGCAGGGATGTGACTCTAAAAGCTGTAGAAGGGTTTGTTTTCCAGGTGCCTGTTTCAGGCTTCCATATGCTGATCTTCCAGCACCCCCACCTGATCAGTCAGCTGCTTATGAGACCCAATCAAGTCACTCCTAGCAGACACTGGCAGGAACAGTAGTTCTCCCAGCTGCAGTAGTCCCACCAGGAGCAGGAGGTTGTGCATATCATGTTTAGCATATGAAGGGACAGTGGCAGCTCTTGTACAGAAAAGCCAATAAATAAGATAAATTATATATAATAAATACAAAATAAATTAAAAAAGAAAGGCTAACAACGAAGGGGAGATGAACAACAAGGAGGCATTACATGAATTACTGTATGAAGTACACATTGCTCTTCAGTTATACATCATTCATTCAGTGTACATATACAGTAGCATTATATTTGCAAAACCCAGTTGTGAATCACAGTTACCTTGTACATACCAAGTGATATGCAGCAATATGTTATCTGAGTAGTGTGTGCAGGGAAAATATTGGACAATGTACCACCTCTACCCTCTATGATTGTGAGGTGTATCCTGTATCATACATATCAATAGCTACAATTTATCAGGATGTCAATATATCCATCATTGGTATTATGTATGTACCCATTAATATTACCCAGGCAAACGGGCATAGACTTAAAATGAATTGTTAATATCACGGTTTCCCATTATTAGGTAATATGCATTGATCACTAAAACATCTATTGTTCATTAACAACAGAAACATAGGCAGTGCTCTGAGAAGTTGAGTGCTTTAACAAAAATGCAGAAAGAATATTATTACAGTATGTAAAGTGAATGGTGTACTCACCTCTGCACCTGAAAATGTACTATATCCTCCTCTGGAACAGGAAACTATTCTTTGCACTAGCTTCCTGAGCTGTGGATAATAGTCACACCTTATTAACCTAAATTTCCCATAGGTATTATGCCAGGGGGCAACCCTTTACAACTACAGAGAATACTTACAGTACACCTCAGGCACCCTCAACCTGTCACACTGCCTAAGAAGGTCTGGATCGTATTTCCACAAGTCACTATAGCAATGCCCTCACATTTAATCAGAACAAGGTATACCTGGGGCATCAGCAACATCGCTGACAAGATAGTGTTATGCATCCACCTTATACTGGGGACCCTCATTTGAATACTCCATGCAGGCACTCCTGGTAGTCCCTATACACCATGTCCAGGGACATTTTGGATCATTTAGAGCACCACAGGAGTGCCTTGCCAGAAACAATACCACTGGAAATATGGACATTCTTCAGGACTCACATGCTGCACAATACTTTTTATGCTTAAGCAGTTACCAGGTAACATAGGTTAATTCAGCAGTGCTAATTTTTGCAGGGTACAAGTTTATCTGTGCCAGTATTAGCAAGGTTCAAATGTGCCAAAAGTGTGAGATATACCAGAATATGTTGAACGTTCAGAGCAAGATCACCCTTTACCTCCACCGTTGGCTACAGCTGAATAATATCAAAGGTAAGTTCCCTGCTTGTGTAATTGTCTCACCCATGCATGCTGTGGGTGGTCATGTGGGTGCAAGATACCATGAAAACTCTTAGTGTGACTATGGTTCTAGCCATGATGTATTGACTGGGTGATTCTGAAAGATTCCTGAGGTGGACTCTGTTTTGCATGCTCCTTATGTACAGAGAAATGAATATCCATGATATAAATCATGATGGCTGCATAGATCCTCCACATGCTATGGAAGGAAACATGGACCACAATTAGTGAACCTTAGTTCACCTGTATGAGAACAACGTCTGAAAGAAGAAAATAGCTTTACTGACCGTGTGTGTGGTAAGCTCTACCCGTTTACTAAGGATTGTTTTTGCTGCATTACCTCAAAAATGTATTCCTTGTGCAAATGTTGCATAAAAATGTGTGTTGTATTTATTTATTTTACATTTGTTGACTGGGAGTGTCCGGCTGAGCTATTGCCCATTTTCAGTGGAGGCCCAGGGAGAAAAATTCCAAGGATATACAATGCAATAAAAATAGCAATACAGATACATTTCAATAAAAATAGCAATAGAGAATTTTGGTAGTTAAAATATGTAAGCTATATGCATGTATATTGTTGACAGATAAAGCATTACTAGAAACAAAAAGGAGAATTTAAAAAAAAGTAGAATAAGTTGTATGTTTTAGTTTAAAAAGAGAATTGAGTAAATATAAGGTTTTGTATGAAGAGTAGCAGAAACTTAAAAGGTTACATAAGAATTTCAGGGAGCAAAGTATAGAAGAAGCTTTGGAGGTTGCATAGGAAGCATAGGATGAAGTAGTTAATGGTAAGTTTTAGTAAGTTAGGTTGACTGTACTATAAAAGGTAGGTAATAATCAGGGAGGGTGAGTACAATAGCAGGACCAGTGTTTTTTTAAGTGGTCTTTGGTTGCTAGCTTAAATTCTTTGGGGTGAGTCAGGGATCTTCTTTCTAGTGTGAGTTTGTTCCATGCAATAGAGGGATGGTAGCTATATAAGTTGCACCCTGTGTTGGATTTGGGTTTATGGGTTTTTAGTAGGTCTTCGGTTGAGCTTCGGAGAAGTCCGGTAGGGGAGTAGTGAGAGATGACTAACAATAGACATGGGCAGAAATCAGGCTGATGTAGGATGGAGTGTATGATTTGGAGTTGAGATTGCAGGAACAGGTGAGGTAAACCTCAGGTTTTGAAACTGTTGCTACTGTTTATAATCTATTGCTGCATTATAAAGTAGAAGAAAGGCAGGTGATAAAAATGTAATGAAAATCGTAATTGCTGACCCTCCTTTTAGGGAATCTGTAAGTCAGCATCTCATTAACACCTATGTATAGATATCGACATAGATATTGGCATGACAATAACACAGGCTGAATGGTGAATTGCAGATGGTGTCATATGAAAGGCTGTGCTTACTGGCATACTCACTTTGGTGCATTTATCATTCACACAAGAGAGGAAAGGTATGCAAATCCAAATTCTTCTATGTGTAGAATAAGATCTTGTTGCAAGACCTTCATTCCCAGGGCTGAAAGAGGTTCACCTAGAAGACTTCTGAATGGCCTTACAATGGCCATGTGCAGCAGGATGAGTTTATAGAAATGAATGCTTTCTTAGGATCATAGGAGGTTACTAGGCTAACAGCCCTGTGGCCCTTACAATCCTAGCCAAGAGTTTATCCCCAAAAAAGAAACCTCAGTCAGCAACTGTCATCTCTGTCAATGAGGGATGCAGGTGGAACCTCTGGGACAAATTTGTGGTTTCCCATCCTCTCATCAATGTTGAGCTTGAAGAGGGTCAGAGAAGTACTCTGTTTGCCATGTATGCGGAGCCTATTCCAGAGATGGGGCAGCATCTGGGAGACAAATCTGTCTCCAGCAGGTTTTGTTGATGTCATATATTAGATTTAGGGCTTTGGAGTGGGTAATGTGCAAGGAATTAGACTTACAGATATGAAGCATCTCTAGTAGGGTAGGGTCCGATACTGCCTTGTAGGTGAGACACAGTTTACTTCTGAGCAATCTGCACAATACCGAGTAGAGTGATAGTGATTTGCTCCTGTATGTATAGAACAGGTGTTGGAGGCCATGGATTCTCTTTGTGAGGTATTTCTGTGGTGTTTCCAGTTGGTGCAGGTGTTTGGAGAGGTACATACCAAACAGGGCATCATACTCAATTACTGGCCTAATGGGGGAGGAGTAATGAGAGGTAATAACCTCCTTTTTTTTTGGATGCAATCCTTTTACTTATGCCATCCCTTGAGCCAAGTAAAAGTTTTTTCTGACCTCTGCCACTACATGATGGTTGAATGTGAGATTGTTGTCAACCTGAGTATCCAGTTATTGTGACCAAGAACAAATCTATCAGCATGTCTGTTGAAACTTGGTTATCCGATGCCCAATTAATACTCAACCCAAACAAAACTAATCTACTCATCTTCCAACCCACCAAACATACTCAAAACAACTTTCACTTTAACATCACAGCAAAAGACAGCACCACTATACACCCAACAGAACACACCAAATTGCTAGGAGTGGAAATAGACAATAAACTAAAATTTGACATTCACATATCCATGACCATAAAAAAAGTCCACAAAAAACTAGGAGCATTATACAGAAATAAGCAACTTCTCACCAAAGCAGCAAAGATTTCAGTAGCAAATTCCCACCTTATCTCCACCCTACTTTATGCCTCTCCAGTATATACCAACCTAAGGCAATGCGATCTAATCACGCTAGAGACCTGCTACAACAAAATCGCCAAATTCGCCACAACTCTCACTCGCCCACAAACTAGTAAACCATCCACTAAATGTCCCATCCCTCCAGAATCTACTCCAAACCTATCGCACCACCAGACCACTAAGATCCAGCAACAAAAATCACTTGCAGATCACTAAAGCCAATAACTCTGCTGGTGAAGCACTATTCTCTTGCGCCATAGCCAAATTATGGAACTCCTTCCCACCCACAATTACCTCCGTACCATCATGCACCCACTTTAAAACTTTACTAAAAGCGTGCCTAAAAACATGCTGGCTATGCCCTTGCAACTCCCACTCTAATATCACCCACCCCATCCAACCACTACCTTTCTTTCCACCCCACTAATTACCTTGATTATAGCAAGCTCGGATGCTCATAAGCCTACTACTTATTATACAGCAGGAACTTCTTATTGTAACAATTGTTAATGTCTGTTATCTACTTCACAGATAAAGATTCTAATTGTCTACTAATGTACTATGTTCTTCATCTGTAACTATGTTTGTAATTAATTGCTATGTTAATCAAATTGTTAATCGCTATGTAAATCCAATGTAACCACTGTCTGTATATTTTAACTGTGGAGTTTTTCTCCCCAGGCCTCCGCTGAAAATGGACCCATGTCCAGTCGGACACTCCCGGTCAACAAATGTAAATAAATAAATAAATAATAAATAAAATAAATGTCAGATGTAGGCCCAGTGATTAGATTAGTGACACACAAAAGCTTGCTACCCTCCTTACAGTGGAGGGTTAGGCAACATGAGGCAGTCCATCAGCTGAACCACCACTGACTGAGATGAGGAGTTCCTTTCTACTCTTGATAGGGGATCAGATTCATGGACTTTATATGGTGGTGTGCTATACCTAGGTGATGGGCTGTAGCATAGCCCAAGAATCTCCACTGGTGATGACCAAGGTGTGTTTTAGTGCTGTACAGGATAAACATATTTCTAATCTATGTAATGTCGCTGTTGTTGTTTTTTGGCTTTTCCCTGTCAGGGGTTGCCACAGCGGAACTCCGGTCCGCTAATTATTGGCAGTAGATTTTCACGAATGCCAAGGTGCCAGCTCGATGTTCAACCTTCAACAAAGGCATGCCCATTTACGCATGTCTTTCGAATGCCCACCCAACCGCGGGGAGGACATGCATACTCCACACAGAAGGCACTCCCTGCACTCCAGCCGAGAATCAAATGGGAGAACCTCTTGCTGTGAGGGAACAATGTTACCACTGCACCACCACAAATATTTTTGATCTATGTAATGTAGAATATGTTATTTGATTGTGTTTTTCTTGTTATGTTAGAAGATCATTGGTGTACGTTTCATGGGCACCTAGACAAGGTAGGGTCTTTTTCAGTAAAAACACTATTTCACATGCCTAGTATTTTGGTCCTGGGAATAAAGTATAGATGGCAGGTAATACTTAAAGTAGGTGCTCTGATGACTTCACTGATGACATATATCCAGCACCACCACTGTGGATATTCTATTGCTTGATGCTGGACATGAGTCTGACTCTAACAATGATGGTGGTGAACAAAAGGCATTGTTGGTGTTGGATATACGAATGTGCAAATCAGAAACCCCTAGTCAGGCAGTGTATGGATCAGAAGAGATTTGTGGAGGTGGGGGTGATTGGTGGGCAGGACAACAGACAGCTTAATTAAAACACTACTAGCAATCCATCCAAGATGCACAAGAACAAGGAAAACAATTGGCATTGTTTTCATTGCATGCTGGGAAAGTATTTCATAGGGTGGGATGGGAATAAATGTTCAAAACATCAGAAAGATAGGGATTCCCTGAAAAGTGTATTATACTAGTACAAATGATACATAGAGGAGCAACAGCAGGAGTCAAGATAAGGTCAAGCCTTTCAGACAAAGTGAACATAGAAAGAGGGACAAGGCAGAGGTGCCAACCGCCTCTCTCCTTATTTACACTGTATATTGAACACCTAGCAGAAATCATTAGAAAATAGGAGATTAAGGGATATAACTGGGAGAGGACAGATAAGGAAACCAAACACAAATGACATTTTTATAATAATGACCCAAAAATGACCCAACATGAGAATGGCCAGAAGAAACTGTGGGAAATAACAAAAACCTTTCAGAAGGTCTTGGCTACAAGATAAACAAAGGTAAAGCCAAGGTTCTCTAGGTGACAAAAAAGTGCAACTTTTTAGCAGAAGAAAGAGAAAGAGAAATGAGTCTTTGGGAAGATTAAGTCAAATACTTTAGAACATAGAAAATGGCACATTGGAGCAGACAATCACAAATTCACATAAAAATCACAAAAGACAAAACAGTAGCTGCAGTTATGGATAAAATTAAAATTAGACATGGATCAAAGAGTATGAATTATGCAGATATGCATTATGTCACAATTGCTGTATGCAGGGCCATTTCAACCCTACCTAATACAACCATGGGGTGGAAAAATACTACAGCTCATTTGGGAAAAGATAGTGGAATTAAAAGAATAAGGATGTATAGAACTGCCAGATCTGCTAACAAGCATTCAGTCTTGCATAGTCATGAATCCATTGAGAGTGGTCAATTCAATCTATCAAGTGAATTGAAAAAATATGATGTGGGTCAAAGAACAAAGCTAAAGAGAAGGAGGACATAATAACATAATTGGAAATAGGAAAATAAAAGTGAAATTTAGAATGGACTAAAGAAACACAGAAGGTGTTTAGGAAAACATGGAAAAATGTAGAGGAGAACACAAGGAGCGAATGATCTGTAAAGATAAGAGGCATGAAGGCAGATGAGAGAAAGAAGACCAGTAAAAGGAGATGGTGAATGAAACAAAGTTCCGGCCACAAATAGTGACAGGAGAAAGACTGAAAACTTGGAAGGAAATAAAAGAGATGGAATAAGGTATGGAAAAGAACAGGAATCGATATAGGAGATAGACATGAGAATGGATGAGAAAAAAAGTAATAAAGGGACTGTTAAGGACAGGGAAACAATGATTGTCAGAAGAAAAAAAAGAGACAGAGAGAAAGATACAATGACAGCAAGGTCTGTGGATCAACAGTGGAAATGATGAATGGGAAGGAATCACAGATATCTCAAGATATGTGTCAACAGCATGCAGATTTGAAATATTTGCTTGGCAGTGTCTGCACCAATATTTTTATACTCTGCACAGATTAGGCAAGATGTTTACAGGGGTGCATAATACAAACTGGAGATGTAAGGAGGAGAAGGGTATGGATGTAGGTAATATAGAAATGTAGCAAGTTAAGGAACATTAATCAAGAGGTGAAAACAATAATGGAAAGGAACATTGGACATATAAGACAATCACAAAAACTATTTCTTTTGTGGTCAGAGAGGACATTCACAGCTGACTTGAAAAGTTAATAGCAATGCTTATGACATATGGTAAATAAATAATAACAAAACTGGAAAAAGAGGAACCCCCACTTGGAAAAGAGGTAGGAGAACAAATGAATGAACTAGCAGAGGAGGAAAGGAAAGCAAAGAAGGAAACAGTGGGGTATAAATGCAGAATACAATGTAATATGTTACTGACAGAAGAAAATGGATAAAAGATGGAAAAAGATATTCAACTACAAGTAAAATTGCAGGAAAAGAAAGACTCTGACTTGATGGGGAGGGTCTGTAAATACATATTTAATAGCAAAAGGTGATGGAAGTTTAAAAATGGATGGAGACTAAACAAATAATAAGAAAACAATTTAAAGAGAGGAGTGGAAAGCACAGGTGGTGAAGGTGAAAGAAAGAATGGAGGATAAAAAAAGGTGTACGATAATAAGGGGGGATGTTAGGGAAACACGAGGATTAGTGAAAGTAACCTGTAAAAGGAGATTAAATGCCCCAGACTTAGAAACAAATTATATATGGCAAAAAGGGCTATGTGGACCAATTCTAATTCAAAAGATTATTTGGACTTTTTCAGCACATGGAAAACTATTGTTACCCAGGGGCAAAGAAACGTGGCAGAGTACAGTAACATATTACTTGGTTTTAGTTTTCTGTTACACTATTTCAAAGATTTACAGTATAACGTTTAGTACCATTATGATGTTATAATAGCTGAATTAAGTAATAAATAATATCTGAGCTGTTGGTTGGCTAAGATTTACCTGCAATCAACTGGACTTATAAGCTAAATTAAGTACACTTTTATCTGCACTTTTTTCACATAGTACTGCATTTTATTTTTTTTTCCATGAATATTAATTGAATTTAATATTGTGGTCTCTCTGTGTCTCTACAGGGAGCTGGTTAGAAGTGTAGCCAGTGGTAGCATTGGGGGTAGTTTCACTTCTTTGATATTCTGTGTTTAACTCCTAGCCTAGGGGGTTGTCTTGCCATATAAGTGTTACATCTTGTGTTATTTCTGCTAAATATCTGAACTTTTGGCTTGCTAAAATTTACCTGCAATCAACTGGATGTATAAACTAAATTAAGTACACTTTTATCTTTTCATATAGTACTGCATTTTATTTATTTTTTTCACTGAATATTAAATGAATTGAACATAGTGGTCTCTCTGTATCTCTACAGGGAGCTTGTTAGAAGTGTAGGCAGTGGTAACAGTGGGGGTAGTTTCAGTTCTTTGATATTCTGTGTTTAACTCCTAGCCTAGGGGGTTTGTCTTGCCATATAAGTGTTACATCTTGTGTTATTTCTGCTAAATATCTGAGCTGTTGGCTGCAATCAACTGGACTTATAAGCTAAATTAAGTACACTTTTATCTGCACTTTTTTCATATAGTACTGCATTTTATTTATTTTATTCACTGAATATTAATTGAATTAAATATTGTGGTCTTGCTGTTTCTCAACAGTTGATTCCCCACCCCCTCCCTGTTCTAATGTGGTGTTAATCTTGGTGTCTTTGAAATTGCAGGCCCCACTTGTAAATTTGTATTTGGACACTCCTTCTGGGCCCATCTCATTTGCTCACTCAACTGAGTACAGTGAGATCATATTTTGATTTCAGACACTCGTCCCAACTCTTCAGCTTTATCTACTGTGTACAGAGAGAGCATTTGGAAGGACAACTCCTGTAGCCTCTTAATCCTGCTCTGTTTCCCCCTTGGGAAAAAAGCTATACTTTATTCAGCTGTTCTTACTGTAACTGTTTTAGTTTGCTGTTCTGTGTGCTCTTATCTGTTCAGTTGCTCTTACTCTGCACTTACTACTGCTTATTAGTAGCTGCCTAATTTACTGCCTTCTGCACTTGTTTTTAGTCATTTGTTAATTTAATTGAAAAAATATAAGTTTGTTTCCTGCCTTTCCTGTAACTAGTCTAGTCCAGATACAGATTTGCTGAATCCAGGACTGTTTGTCAGCTTCTGAGCCCCCAAGCCTTTCTGTGTTGGAGGGAAGCCTTCTAGCTTATCAGTGAGAGTGGTAAGCACTAGGTAGCCTATCTACCACAAGAGTGCTTTCTGGCCCAAAAATTGTAGTTTATTGACCATTTGAGCAGTTTTCCATCTTTTTCAACTTTCTGGTCTAAAAGCCTGCGTTTGCGCTTTTCCCGCATTTCCTGTAACTAGTCTAGTCCAGATACAGAGTTTCTGTATCCAGGACTGTATATAAGCTCCTGAGCCCCCAAGCCTTAATTGTGTTGCAGGGAAGCCATCTAGCGTATCAGTGGGAAGCACTAGGTAGCCTACTACCATAAGAGGAGTGGATAATGGCCCAGAAAGTGTAGTTTATTGGCTGTTTGGGCAGTCTTTCTTTTTCTTTTTGGTTTTTTGCATTTGTGCTTTGCTTGTGCTTTTTCCTTCCTGTAACTAGTCTAATCCAGATACAGATTTGCTCTGTCCAGGACTGTTTGTAAGCTTCTGAGCGGTGCAAAAGTCTGCTCTTCAATTTTTCCCTTAGATCTGCTAGTTCTCTCCTCTCCTGCACTTTTACTAGCTTATTAGTCTAGCACTTTACCAGACTTCTTGTAGCAATTATTGTAGCACACAAAAGTGCTATCAGCACTAAATGCTCTACAAGGAAACAGCTCCAGTACTTATTATTAATGCCCACCCCTCTAGGCATGTCTAAAGGTAAGTTCCCTGTGCTTTCTCCTATTAACCTGGTGAACATGGGCATCCTGGCAATGTAGCACCTGCCTCATGTACACCAATAACCCTCTCCTCTTACCTCCCAAAAATCAGACTTGAAAGAAATGCACTTATATATCCAAATTGGAAGCCACGCACTCTCCAGCCAAGAGTAGAAAAGCTGGTCAATAGGAGAAGGCCAACACTTGCACCACACCATATGGAACACATAGCCCTCCAGAACACACACCAGAACTGCCTTCACATAAAAACACAAACCACACAACCACTTTCGTGGAGGCTGTCAATAAAAATCTACCCAAACAGCAGAGACCTCCAAGGCAGAAACGCACTTGACAACTACAATACAATACTAATCATGAGACACATAACTATCCTAAACAGTGTGCCACTCAACCAAAGCCTCTAAGGCAAAACAGCATGCCCAACACACTAGTCATAGGTGACTCGATAGTGAGGCACACTGATGTCCCACTCACTAGGATGAATAAGGAAAAAGCAACAGTCACCTGCCTGTCAGGTGCCAGGATCCACCACATAATGCACACACTCAGGTCCCTCAACAACATGTACAAATATGACTCGGTCATTGTACATGTGGGTGTGAATGACCTGAGATGTACCTCCCTGGACTACATGAAAAGAGTCATGGAGGAACTCTCAGATTATGTAGCCCAGGCGTGTATGACCCTAGCCCTGAGCAGCATCCTACCATCATCCAGAATGATACCACAGTATAAGCAGAAAATGATTGATTTCAACAATTGGCTAAGTTTCTGGTGTCACACTAAGAGGATCCAGTAACTGTCTGCCTGGGATAACATGACTGACAGACCTCGATGCTTTGCCAGAGATGATCTGCATCTGTCACCCCTGGACTTCCAGAAACTGGCCAAGGCTCTTGCCACCTCTATAGTGCCTTTTTTAGGCAGTGTTCTAAAGACCAAATTACCACTGTAACAGCTACAAACAAATGCAATCTGAGGGTCATGCTGCTCAATGCTAGAAGTCTAAATCTCAAAATGCACTCACTCGAAGCACTCCTTAAAATGGAGAACATCGACATTTGTGTTGTAACAGAGACCTGGTTCAAGGCAGCAGAAACCACCCCTACACTACCAGGCTATAAGTCTTTCCACACTTTCGGCCCCAGAACATGGACAGAGGCTCCAAAGGCAGTGGTGTTTCCATATTCATAAAGGATGCACACACCTCTAGACTGGTAGCCCAACATAATGCATCAGAGGTACTTCAGGTGCAGCTAACACTGGGTAAGACAGCGATTTAGGTCATAGCCTGTTATAAGTCCCCAAATATGTCCCAAGACTCACACTCCACATTCTTAAGCACCCTGGAGAATATTAGGGTCCAACCTAACACTCTCATACTGGGTGACTTCAATTACCCCTCCATTAACTGGGAAAACTACTCATGTATCAATACACTTACCCAACATTTCCTGGAGTTTATTAATTCCAATGCCCTGGACTATCTCATTCTTATCCCCACTAGAGGTAGCAATATCCTTGACCTGGTCATTACTAACATGGGCGACCATTGCTCTATACCAATAGTCAGCTCCTCCCTGGTTAGCTATGACCACAAAGTAATCCTTGAAAATCCACATGCCTCCCACCCCCCTGCAAAGGCAACCACCATGAAAAACTTCTCCAAAGTTAACTTTGGGCTCCTAAAAACAGAGGTGGCTAACTTCACGGCACCCATGCAAATGGAGAATAGTTGCATGACTGCCGAATCATACACCAATGCACTGTACAAATACATACACAAATGCATAGATCTCGCCATACCCAATAGAACCAGGACACTGTCCTCCAAAAAAAGGAAGCTAATCTGGAGGTCCCTTGCTGTAAACAAACTCTACAACAGAAGAGGGAAACTGATGTGGAATAAGGTGAAGTCCCAAGACTGGAAAAACTCCCTTATCAGCCTCAAAAAAAAGTTGAGATCCCTCATCAAATCACCTAAAGCTAGCAATGAAAACAAAATTGCAGCAGATAGTAAAGACCACCACAAGGCTTTCTATAATTACATAAAGAATCTCCACAGCAATACCCAGATTTGCTCTGAGCTACTGCACAATGGTACCTCCTATACCAAGTCAACAGATATTGCCAATATATTAGCCAACAGATTCAGTGCCAACTGTACCCCTCTCTCCCCAAAAGGACCAATCACAATACGAGTAGATTGCCAGGCACCCAGTATTACTGCTGCACAGGTTAAAACAGCACTGTCCAAGGCCAAGAATACAGCTTCTATGGGACCTGACAATATCCATGGCTGTGTTCTACATGAACTACAGAGTGAACTGGCACCTCACCTGTGTACCCTGTTCAATCACAGCCTCACCTCATGCTTTGGCCCTGCCAAATGGTGCACTGCTACATTCATCCCTCTCTTCAAAGGAAAAGTGACTACAGACCCTGGGAACTATCACCCCATTAGCCTGATGAGTCTGATATGCAAAGCTATGGAACTCATCATCATGGACCTAATAAACAAGGATATGGGGAATCTCCAAACTCTGGATCCCACACAGTTTGGTTTTGTGAAGGTTAGATCATGCCTGCACAACTTGGTCGATTTCTTTGAGTCAGTCACCAGAGCTGTGGATGAAGGCAAGGTAGTTCATACAGCCTATCCTGATCTGGCCAAGGCCTTTGATACCATTCCCCACTCAGGAAACACAGAAAAACTCACTAAGCTAGGCAGCAACACCTATATCATTAGGTGGGTTGCAAACTGGCTCACAGATAGAACCCACAGTGTGAAAGTAGCTGAGTCCAAGTCAGACTGCCGACTAGTCACGAGTGGAGTCTCACTGGGTTCTGTCCTGGGTACTCTCTTGTTTGGTATCTACTTCTCTGAAGTCCAGACCAAAACGAAGGGACTCTGGCTGACAAAGTTCACAGACGATTGCAAGATGGTTGCTATTATTAACTCCCCAAGTGATGTTGACATCCTACAGAATGGCCTCACTGAGACCAATGACTGGTGCCAGAACCATGCCTTAAGCTTAATGCCAAAAAATGTGTTATTATCCCCTTTGAGAAAAACCCGGTTCCCATGAATTACCACACTGATGGTAGTCCGCTGAACATAGAAGGCGTTATAAAAGATCTGGGAGCACAGGTTGACAGCAACCTCTCTTTTGATCACCACACTGCCACTGTGGTCAGAAAGTCCTTCTATGTGTCACATCTCATTACTAAGGGTTTTGCATCCAGGAAGAAAGAGGTCATTGTCTCCCTATACTCTTCCCTCATTAGGCCAATCATAGAGTACAATGACCCATTTGGCATGTACCTCACTAGACACCTGCAACAACTGGAGAGGCCGCAAAAGTACCTCACAAAGAGAATCCTAGGCCTTAAACACTTGTCCTATATGGACAGACTCAAAAAACTCCAACTATTCTCTGTCTCATATCTCCTACTTACTAGCGATCTCTGCTTGACTTACAAAGCCATGTCTGATCCAGATCTGTTAGAAATGCTACATCTAAATAAATCCCAATCCCTGTGCACCACATGCTCCAGAGACCTCAACCTCATTACCACAATCAACAGAACATGCAGAAGGGACAGGTTCATAACCCAGAGACTGCCCATACTATGGAATAGACTTGCCATAGCATGTCTAACAGAGCACCTCGCTGACCCTATTCAAGACTAATCTTGATGAGTGGATGGGAAATAGAAAATTCACCCCAGGGATAACTCCAGTGGCTCTACTCGACAGAGACTGATGATTGTATAAAAGAATGTATATGATGTATAATATTTGTGACTGAACATGTCGACATGGTTTATTTTCTTTTACATAAATGTATGTTTGCCTTTGTCTTAAGTGATAATTCAATAAAGATGGTAAAAATGAATTAAAGAAGCATGGAGAAAGCAAGAAAATAAGGGTAATAAAAATGTCTTCTGGTTCGCTGATGACTGTATGCTAACATTAAATGTAGGAAAACAACCCACAAATTTTTTGTAAATTATCAGAACATTCAGGTGTGAACAGGATCAGACTATCATCTGGGAACGTTAATAATAATAGTAAGCGTTAGGAATAAGGAGGACAGGGCTGTGAAACTTAAAGAAACACAGAGAGGGGAGAAGTATGTGGGCTTGAATGGTTTCCAAAAAGTATAACTGGTCAGGAGGAGAAAGTGGCAGAAACTAAGAAGGAGGGCAGGCATAATGTGGAATAAGTATATGGGAAATGTTTGTACATTACAGTGAAGGATTAGTTAAAGAAGTGCATGATTTTAAGGCACGTATTTTATATGCTGATGCATATTCAAATACAACTCCACAATAGATGTAGAGAAGACACTCAGCAGGCATGTAGCAGGTTTATATGGAGACGGAAGAGGCAGAATAGCAAATGATAGATTGCAACTAGAGAGAAAGTTAGCATGGCAAGCACCAGATTTAAGAATGTATACAATATTGATAAATAATTCCTTGATGCTTTGCCAGAGATGGCGTGCATCTGTCACCCCTTGGCATCCAGATACTGGTCAAGGTTTTTGCCACCCCTATAGTGTCTTTTTTAGGCTGTGTTCCAAAGACCAAATTACCATCATAACAGCTACAAACAAATGCAATCTGAGGGTTATGAGGCTCAACGCTAGAAGTCTAAATCTCAAAATACACTTGCTTGAAGCACTCCTTAAAATGGAGAACATCGACATTTGTGCTATAACAGAGTCCTGGTTCTGGGCAGCAGAAAGCACCCCTGCGATACCAGGCTATATCTCATTCCATACCTTTCAACCCCAGAACTTGGACCGAAGCTGCAAAGGTGGTGGTGGTGTCCATATTCATAAAGGATGCGCACACCTCCAGACTGGTAACCCAACATAATGCATCAGAGATACTTCAGGTGCAGCTAACATTGGGTGAGACAGCGATTTAGGTCCCCAAACATGTCCCAAGGCACTCACTCCATGTTCCTAAGCACCCTGGAGAATATTAGAGTTCAATCTAACAAATTCATACTGGGCGACCTCAACTACCCCTCCATTAACTGGGAAAACTACTCACGTACCAATCCACTTGTCCAACGTTTCCTGAAATTCATTAATTCCAATGCCCTGGACCAGCTCGTTCTTACCGTCACTAGAGGGAGCAACATCCTTGACCTGGTCATTACTAACATGGGTGACTGTTGCTCTAAACCAGTAGTCAACTCCTCCCTGGTTAGATCTGACTACAAACTAATCACCTTGGAAATAACCCCCCCCCCCCCCCACAAAAGGTAACCACCAAGAAAAACTTCTCCAAAGCTAACTTTGGGCTCCTAAGAACAGATGGGGTTAACTTCACTGCACCCATGCAAATGGAGAATTGTTGCATGACCACTGAATCATACACCAATGCACTGTACGGACACGTACACAAATGCATGAATCTCGCCATACCCAATAGAACCAAGATGCTCTCCTCCAAAAAAAGGAAGCCGATCTCGTGGTCCCCTGCCATAAGAAAGCTCTACAACAGAAGGAGGAAACTGATGCAGAATAAAGTGACATCCCAAGACTGGAAAAATTCCCTTATCAGCCTCAACAAAAAGTTAAGATACCACATCAAATCCTCTAAAGCTAGCTATGAAAACAGAATTGCAGCAGATGGTAAAGACAACCACAAGGCCTTCCATAGTTATGTAAAGAACCTCCACGGCAATATCCAGATTTGCTCTGAGCTACTGCACAATGGTACCTCCTATACTGAGCTAACAGATATTACTAATATACTGGCCAACAGATTCAGTGCCAACTCCCCCCCCAAAAGACCAATCACAATACCAGTAGATTGCCAATCACCCAGTATTACTGCTGCACAGGTTAAAATAGCACTGCCCAAGGCTAAAAATACAGCTTCTATGGGACCTGACAATATCCCTGGCTGTGTTCTACATGAACTACAGCGTGAACTGCACTTCACCTGTGTGCCCTGTTCAATCACAGCCTCACCTCAGGCTTTGTCCCTACTGAATGGTGCACTACAATAGTCATCCCTATTGACAAAGGAGGAGCGACTACAGACCCTAGGAACTATTTCACCATTTGCCTGACAAGTCTAATATGCAAAGCTATGGAATGCATCATCATGGACCTAATAAACAAGGATATAAGGCATCTCCAAACTCTGGATCCCACACAGTTTGGTTTTGTGAAGGGTAGATCATGTCTGCTCAACTTGGTTGACATCTTTGAATCGGTCACCAGAGCTGTGGATGAAGGCAAGGTGGTTCATACAGCCTACCTTGATCTGGCCAAGACCTTTGATACCATTCCCCATTCAGGAATCACAGAAAAACTCACTAAAATAGGCAGCAACCCCTATATCACTAGGTGGGTTGAAAACTGGCTCACAGACATAACCCACAACGTGAAAGTAGCTGACACCAAGTCAGTCTGATGACCATTCATGAGTGTAGTCACACAGCAATCTGTCCTGGGTCCTCTCCCATTTTGTATCTACTTCTCAGAAGTCCAGTCCAACACAAAGAGATCCATGTTGACATCCTGCAGAAAGGCCTCACTGAGACCAATGACTGGTGTCAGAACCATGGCCTTAAACTCAATGCCAAAAAATGTGTCGTCATTCCCATTGGGAAAAACCCAGTTCCCATGAACTACCACATCAATGGTAGTCCACTTAACACAGAAGGCGTTATAAGAGATCTGGGAACACAGGTTGACAGCAACCTCTCTTTTGATCACCAGACTGTCACTATGGCCAGAAAGTCCTTCTATGTGGCACATCTCATTACTAAGGGTTTTGCATCCAGGAAGAAAGAGATCATTGTCACCCTCTACTCTTCTCTCATTAGGCCAATCATTAAGTACAATGCCCCATTTGGCATGTACCTCTCTAGACACCTGCAACAACTGGAGAGGCCGCAAAAGTACCTCACAAAGAGGATCTTAGGCCTTAAACACTTGTTCTATATGGACAAACTCAAAAAACTTCAACTATTCTCTGTCTCATATTGCCTACTTTGAAGCAAGCTCTGCTTGACTTATAAAGTCATGTCTGACCCAGCTCTGTTAGAAATGCTACATCTAAAGAAATCCCAATCCCTCCACACCACATGCTCCAGAGACCTCAACCTCATTAGCACAATCAACAGAACTTACTGGAAGGACAGGTTCATAACCCAGAGACTGCCCATGCTATGGAATACCCTTCCCATACATGTCAAACAGAGCACCTCACTGGCCCTCTTCAAGAGAAATCTTGATGAGTGTTTGGGAAATGGAAAATTGACCCTGGGGATCACTCCAGTGGCTCTACTTGACAGAGGTACATGAAACTAAGGTTGGAGGTGGCACGATGCCAGGGTAATCCTATGGGCTAGGCTTGTAAATGCTCCAGGGCCATTAGCCTAGTGCACATCTATGAACCTATGAACCTATAAGCTCTGAGATTAAGGGGGACAAGAGCTGAAAGAGGAGAATAGTCTTGGTAAACAGAAATATACAGGGAAACATATAAGTTTTTACCAAGAAATATAACAAGGGACAGACAGAGCAGTGAAGACTTTTTTTCAGAATAAAACCTACAAAAGATATATGGATGTAAAAATGATTATGTTCATTATGGGTGGGAAATAGAAAGGAAACCTATGTACTAGGAAAGAGAGGCATTCATGCAGCAAAAGACTTGAAATGATGGGAAGGTAGAGATTATACTTCTTTTGAAGAAACTCTTCAAAAATATGGAGTAGAAGTTTAGTTATTTGAGAGAGGGATCCTTGTGAAAAATTCAAGGAGAAGATGTAGGCAGGGTTGGAAAGGGAGGATGTAAGATAAAAGGTAATAGGAACTATAAAGGTGGAAGCAAAATGAAGTGGTAAATTTCAGGGGTTGCAAAAAGACACAGAGAGCTACTATAGAGAGAATATATAAAACTTTGAGAGAAAGACAGACAAGATGGCAATGGAGAGGTTGAGGAAAGTAAGGATAAAAGAGTCTAGACAATGAGAAGACTGTCTTTGAGAAGCATTAATCATGGTGATTGTTAAATAGGTTGTTCCCAGTTCATGATCTTTATGCCAGATTAGTGTACAGATGGTACAGAACTCTGGAAAGGGTACAAAAAGGAGGGGGGGTGGACACAGACTTAATGCTGCTGGTGGTGTGGTATGACAAATGCGGGCCAATTAAATATATGGCAGGCATGTTTTGAAATTAAACAGCTGTATGAAATGTCTAGGAGATTCTGAAGTATATTTCAAAGGGATAGTCTATATTCATGGCAGTTCTGTCTGGAGTTGAGACCACACATATGAAAATGATTAAAGAGGAAATTATGAAATTACAGCTAGTGGTGTTGACGTTAGAAAACTCTGAGGGCATGGAAAGAAGAAAAAATAGTAGAATCCACAAAAGAGTGGGTGAAAGACTGAATGAATGATGCGTGTCTAGGAAATATAAAGTGGATGGATAAACAATGTAAGAACTGAAGATGATATAGGGAGCGCAACTAAAAAGGTCACAGCAGGAGTGAAAAATGGGGAGAGGAAAACAGCAGTGATCATACATTTTAAGACTAGT
The DNA here is from genome assembly GCF_019279795.1 of Protopterus annectens. Classification (NCBI taxonomy): domain Eukaryota; kingdom Metazoa; phylum Chordata; order Ceratodontiformes; family Protopteridae; genus Protopterus; species Protopterus annectens. The sequence continues at coordinate 1,135,412,294 of NC_056729.1, read as the reverse complement.
TAAGAGATAAGCTGTAGAAAGGAATACAAGATAGAATACACTGAATATCAGCATTTGCAAAGAAGAGTGAAAAGTGGGAGGCAGTGCTGTAACAAGGGATGAAGTTAAAAGGAGGGGTAATGGAGATATCTGTCTTATTGAATGATCCAATGAAAATGTTATTATAATACAATATGTTTAATGCCCTGTTTAAAGTTTATCAGCACTGCTTATGGAAATTATGATGTAGCAATGTGAGGATTTAGAAATGTGTTGAAAAATGTTGAAAATAAAAACATCTAAGGACAGAAAACAATAATTCCTACTGTACTTGTGATAAACAAGGGCAAATGCCTCAATAGCTTAGATATAAATAGATTACCTGGGAGAGCGGAGTAATTTTGTGTTTCTTCAGATTGCCATTAAATGACATATGGTTGGCTGTGGACTAGTCTTTAAATATAGTAGGGATCATATGAATGGTGAAACTAGTCCTAAGGGAGAACCTAACAACCGCTGATCTCAGAAATTAAGTATCACATGATGGATGCATTTTGAGGTAATACTTGTGAGGAACAAGTCATGAAGATTTACACCCCTAGTGGGGAAGATTACACTTTGGTCTAGGGAAATGGCTTTAACAATGTTTAGTAGCTGCTGTACATATCTGTTGTTGGGTGAATAGTTTTGCAAGTTAGTTGATAGATATTTGAAGTCAGCAAAGATTATTAAACTGTGATTTAATATGTATAGATATCAACCAATTTAAATTTATATCATGTTCAGCAGGTGACTTTGATGCAAACATATCATTGAGAATAACGTAATATTTTGCCTTGCGACATATCGCCAGGATTTCTAGGAGTTCTAGACTGATATCATGTTAAATATGGCATGAGATATTGGGTTTTGGTTTGAAAGCAAATAAACAAATACATCCCCACAGTTCCTGGGAGATATGAACAATCGTGACATACTAATCCCGGGTACAGAGGGAAAGCTGTCTGCACACATAAATCACATTGGATTTGAAAAGAAATAAACAAATACATCCCCACAGTTCATTGGAGATATCAACAATTGTGACGTACTAATCCCAGATACAGAGGGAGTGCTGTCTGCACACATCGCATTGGATGTGAAAACAAATACATCCGCACAGTTCCTGGAAAGTTTGAACAATTTTGACATGTCATTCACAATTGTCAATGAGTGCAAGCCACGCATAGAAACTGATTTTCAGTAACTCTACAAAATACAGATGTCAACAGTGGAGATTTCAGTAAGTTTACACACATACCCTTGTATTAGTGAATAAACCACCAGCAATGACCTTTTAAAATTAAACAAATAACATTATTTTCTTGCAATAAGTACATCTCCTTCTAGGCCCAAGTGGATATTTAAGCAATGTATTTAACATTAGTAACTTAATAACTCCTGACAAGGATCTCATGCCAGTTCAAAAGCCTGAGTAATTGCAAAACCTATGTTGGTCCAATAAAAGGCATTACATCACATGTATGTTCCAGTGTATTTCTGTTTTCTGCTAGTGGACTAACAGAATTTCATTTTTTTTTCTTATAAAATAAACAATGTACTTTATAAATTAATTAGGCACACAAATGGGTTTTAACAGATGTATGAATGTCAGATATGCTAAATGTTTAACACAAATATATTGAACATTCATAATATTAGCATCACTGCAGAGTGATACACAGTACTTCGAAAAGGAATACAATTGCCTTTTCTGTGATTTGTCTGAATAGTGATAGTGCTAGGGAAGGGGCTTTTTTAGGTAAGTTGCACTTTATTGTTGACGCACCACTGCTGAACTTAGTAATAAGTGCAAACCTTAACCCTAACCCTAATGTAGAGCTTACCTTGAAACAGCCCTTTCCTTAACACGACCATTACACAAGATAGCTTGGATACCCACCACACATACATACCACCACAAATAAACAGAAAAACAGAACCCCCCCCCACACACACACACACACACGCACACACACGCACACACGCACACACACACACACACACACACACACACACACACACACACACACACACACACACACACACACACACTAAATCTATCACCTAACCTAACACTCACTCACACACACATTCCCAGCCCCAATACTTACTTTGTTGACCAGCCAAAGTCACTCAAAACAATGTTCAGTCAAATGGCCATCAGTTCAAACAATAGTTCACTTACGTCCATGTATGAGTGTCGACCAATCAACTGCAACTATATTTACACACACACACACACACACACACACACACACACACACACACACACACACACACACACACACACACACACACACGCACGCACACACACACACACACACACACACACACACACACACACACACACACACACACACACACACACACACACACACACACAAACACATACATACATACACAATTTTTGTATTGAAGAACCTCTGTGGTAAGTTTTGTCTTTGTGATGCTGGTTGCACCTTTTGGCCTTGTGTGCTTTTGAATTCTGAATAGTTTGTGGATCTTGCAGGTATTCTTGAACAGTTTATGTAGCTGCATGATTAAAGTTTAATATCTGGGATAACTAAGTTAGCTGCAAGATATCCAAGCAACCACAACTGTGTCTTTTTCATATTATTCAACCATGTATTTTTTTTCATCTCTTTTTGGAAGCACTGTCTCATCTTAGTGCACTGCTAGTGTGGCATCAATATTCTTCATGTAGGATGTAGCAATATTTCGAATGGCAGTCAGCAGATGCATTTTTGACAGATCTATATGCAAATCTTGGAGGTTAACAATTCTAGCCAATGCTTTGGTAAATACAGAGGATGATTGTCTCGTGTGAACAGCTTAAACCTCTATACACAGCTACAACAGATTCTTGTAAGGATATGCAAAATTACTCAGCATTCCTACTCAGTTATGCCTTGGTTTGGCTACAGTTAGACTATACAATAAGGGATGCATATAGTGTTCCATTTCTCCTTCTGGCCTTGTAAATTAGCACTCTACTGTCTCTGTCATTCATTGGTTTTCACAAAAGTGTATTTTATATGTTTTACTGAATATTTCTAAATACAGCACAGAGCTGTTAACAATTCTCATTTATTAAACTTTTCTTTTTCACTCCATTTCTATACTCTGGAATCCCAAAGCTCTAACATTCTAAAACTGCCATCAGTAAAGAGAGCAAAAAGCACTTAACTTTGGGTCAGCTGAGAATAAAGAGTGACACAAAGCTCTGAGGTGATTATATCTTGTAAAAATGACCTGCAAGCAACCTTTTTCTTTATTCTGGCTTAAAGCTATGGATTCTTTACTTAGCATATTGGGATTATTATTTCATTTAAACATTTTTTCTTCCACAGCTCTTCATCAGTCATCCTTTCTTTCTATTTTTCCAAAAATACTGTACTCTGTGCTATTGTAGTCATTTCATAATATCCTGTCACTTATTTCACTGCGTATTTATTGCTTATTATTCAAGGACATAGGTAGATAGATAGATAGATAGATAGATAGATAGATAGATAGATAGATAGATAGATAGATAGAGTTATTCTCACAGAAACAATATTGAGTTTGCACTGTATTTATCCTACAAAGAAAGAGACTTGAGAACAACACACTATCAACCCATGTGTGGATGTTAATGTTTCTTCCGTAATGCTTGGGGTGTAGTCAGATGAATCAAGTGAAGGTGATAGGAATGCAGGTTGTCATTCTGGGAGTTTGGAACTTGTCTGGGAAAATTGATGAACATGAAGAAGGCTGAAGTATTTGAAGCTGTCAGACATCCCACACACCCACCACCACTAATCCAGCACACACTCATTGAATGTAATGCCTTGTCCAGTAGGGAGCTGCCCGTTATGTGAAAATCATCTCAACTTTTGTTACAGTACCTGATCAATAATCAGTTTTATAATAGATAAGCACTTCTCCACGCAACAGTGTGTAGTGATGGGATTCAAACTTCTGTCGCATAGACACTGGCAAAAGTAAGCATTTGAGTTTTAGTGTTAACCAGTGAGATGTCTAGGTTGAGTAGAAGGACATGCTGAGTTGTCTAATAAACCAGATGAGATTTAATTAAGTGAACACAGATGATGTAGTTAAGGAATGCCTTCTGCTGCTACTAAAAGGGTCTGCTTATGTTCACAAAGTGTCAGAGTTTACAGTATCTGGAATTCATCTGAATAGTACTAATACATGGACATTAAAAGTATGCAAGTGCCCCAAGGTACACGGATGTGGAATAAGGATAAACAAGAAGTATCCAAAAGTCCACAAAGCTTTGATAACGAGAGATCTAAACAGCTGAGTCAGGTCTTAAAAAGCTAAGTCAGGTTTTGTGGAGTTTTATTTCTTCAATCTGATTTTCATTAAAATGAGTATATTTGAATCATCTCAAGCTTACAAGTGTAGGATTTTGAAGTCTGGCAGCTTTGCACAGAAGGTTAAGGGGCTCATGGTCTTCACCTCGTAATCTCTAGGGTATGATTTCTTTCTTTCTTTCTTTCTTTTCAATTGTAAACTCTGTAAGTGAGCAAGTCGTCGAAATAAAGAGGCATCTGTATATAGTAATTTTCCTTATAACACAAAGATAAAAGTAACACAATAAATAGGGCATAAGTCATCTGCGAACCTGAAGTACAGGAGGCAGTGCTTGATTATATTCTTCAGCAAATGACTTTAGGATAGTCCATATTTACCACTTAATATGTGAAATTAATGGCAGATATACCAGATATTCCAAACTATAGCTGACTAGTTTATGATTCTAAACCACTCACTCATACAGCCAAAAATAGACCAGCTCCTGTAAAGCATTACTTGTGTGAAGTTGATCTGCCTAGTAAACAAAGGCTAACATAGTACAAGAAATAAAATAAAACTACATGTAAGTAAATAAAGAAAATAAAATGTAGCGAGTAAAAAACGCATCTAACAGAAAAGATCTGAAAACTGTCAAGGTAAGAGCTGTTAAAAATATATTTTGTGGAAGAGAAAAGGTAGTCAAATGAGATATAAATATTTTTTTAAAAAATATGCTTTTCTGGGAAGTGGTATCAGATGAGCTAGCAAATAAGATGACTGCCTAGCTAATCTGCTCTCTGCCTGGCGGGTGTTAAAAGTTTATGTTTTCATTATGTTTGGAGGTTTAAATGACCCATACCTAAAAGGAATTGTGATTAAGTTGGACTAGAAGGCAAAATAACCTGTGTGGAGCTCCCAAATCACCATAATGGAAGGAAATATCAACAAGATCCAACAGCATTAAGGAGATGGGCAAAGAACTTATGGCATTGTGATTAGAGATGGGGCAGTTAGGGTAAACAATAATAAAATATATATATATATATATATATATATATATATATATATATATATATATATATATATAAATTTGCTAGTGGGGGAAAAATTGCTGATAGTTGGAAGCAAAATGGTATTGCCATGTAAATGCTGTGTTAAATGGCAAAGTAGAAAAAATGCCTGCTGATCTTATGTGTGCTGAGCAAACAGAAGGGAGGAAACAGGCATACGAAAGGGGCAAAAGTATCAAAAAAGAAGAGCAATAATGGTTGCAAGCAGTTAACTAGAGAAAGCACACTAGTATGCTTGTCACAAGGAGGAAGGTTTGCAGAGACGACTGCAGATATATGGGCAGCTGTGACTCGAAAGAGTGGTGTTGGGGACTGGTCAGCTTTGAAGGATAGGCACTAGAAGAGAGAAGACTGGGAAGAGGTTGGTGACTTAGGGACTCAAGGGGAGAAGGAGGCAGAATGGGGTGCAGAAGGAAATGTCACAAGATGTAGCAATAGGAGGGGGAAGATAGAGATTTTTACAGACAGGCTCAGGACAGAGGTTCCCCGGATGTGTGATTGAGGAAAACAAACTTTTTTGGAGGTAGTAATTTTTAACAGAAAAGAACTTCATGTGGGTGACTGAGGAAGCTTTTTTAATGGAGAGAGTGGTGTTCCAATTAGGTATTAAGTAATGTTGCAGTTAATTCTCTCTTTTTCTTTCTTTGTTTATATTGTTATGCTATGCAATAAAGGGGACACCCAATCAACATGAGTGAGATGCATGGAACTGAAAACCCCTGGAATAATACTGATTGTTAAAAATGAATGGTAATGATATGTGTTGCATTATTAGGTACCTCATGAAGATATCAGATATTGTTGGTAGCTATAAACTTATGTTATATATTCTACTGAAATAAGTCAAACATGTGCAGGACTATGCCTGGGAGCAATGACTGTTACAGCCCATCCTGTATGGATCATAAGATCTTAGGATCATAGGAAGTTATTAGGCTAGTGGTCCTGAGGCCCTTACAAGTCTAGCCATGAATTTAGCCCATATTCCAACAAATCAGCACCCTATGCCACTCTCCAGCAGGGACACAGGTGGAATCCCAAGGGTGTATTTTCTTTTCCCCATTCAGTTATCCAGGTTCTGCTTGAAAAGGGTTAATGAGGTACTCTGCTTCACATGGAGAGGGAGTCTATTCCACAAAAGGGGGAGTCTCTGGGACACAAATCTGTCCTGCTCACAAGTCCTCTTGGATGTCACAGACTAGGTTGAGGTCTCACGTGTGGGTTACTCAAGTGGAGCTTGACTTGTGGATATGCAGCAGTCCCATCAGGGAGGCGTCTGAGATTGCTTTGTATGCCAGACAGATGTCACCTCTGAGGAGTCTGTGGGAGACTGAGTAGAGAGACAGGGCTTTTAGCCTATCTGTGTAGGGTAGATGTCTGAGGCCCTGGATTCTCTGGGTGAGAAACTTCTGTGGTCTCTCCAGCTATTGCATGTGCTTTGTGAGGTACATGCCGAAAGGGGCATTGTACAAATAATAATGGGTCTTATAAAGGAAGAATACAGGAATGTTATGACCACCTTGTCCCTGATGAGATAGCTTTACTAATGAGGTAAGTCATGTAGAATGCTTTCTGTACAACGGAGGCAATATGGTGGTCAAAAGTCAGTTTGTTATCAAGATGTAAATATTCTAGTCTATTTTATTGTGTTATGTTACTATGTTGATAGTAAAACTGTGTGCAAAACATGTAAAACTGAGTAGCTGTGATTTCACTTCATCAATGGCCTCAGCAAATTAGAGTCAGTATACCTGAAAAATTGCAAGAGAGCATATAAACATTGTCTTCTGCAGTCATACTACTTATAGTATGTATAGTAGGTGTAAATAGACTCTGTTACTATTTGAAAATGTTTATGCTATACAATGGTGAAATACTGTGGTGAATGCACTTTTATGTACAGTGCTCAGTAAACTAACAGAGTATATCCTCTGTCACTAATGGTTGTACTAAACTGCTGTACCTATACTGTAAATGAGTGTGATTATTTCTGAGACACATGGAATACTTTATTATTCTCAGCAGGACAAGTTGGTGTGGTGAGTAAAGAGGTGTTTGTCAGCTATGTAACAAAAGGAGGCACTGTCAGCCCAGCTGTCTGGAACTTTGTAAATAATTATATGTCATTTGTGAATATTAGAATGATTTATATAGAAATGTAATAAAAGGGAGATACTGCCAGCACAGCTGTCTGGAATTTCGTAAACGGTTATGCGTCATTTGTGAATATCAACATGATTCATATGCTTGTGTTACAAATGTATTAAAACTGTATGTTATGTGTACATCAAACTGCTGGTACAGAAATGCGTGCTGAAGAAATATTTTGTAAAGTACTGAGCTTAGAGGTGTGACCACAGTGTACCGTGCTGGATTAGAATGGAAATGTATGTACACTATTGTAACTGTTTAGATGTATATAGTTTAACAGGAGAGACTGAAACACAGGAGATTAACTTGCAAACCTTCAGATATATAGTTGAAATTAAGTTACTTTATGACTGGGCCTTAAACAAAATAAATGTTATGTTTCAGTTTCAGTGTAACAGGAGACATAATGTCTAGAACTAGAAGTTTTTTGTATTGTCTTTAAATGTGGGGGAATCTAAATAATTTTACAACTTCCACCATTTGCCAAAAGATGTAAGACGGCCCCTTGTTTATATATTTGCACAGGTAGATGCTAAATACTGTTGATTTTGAGCCTGGGAACTGCAGTCAGATGACAAGAAGTGATGTCATGCTGCAAGCTCCCCAGCAGTAATATTTGAAATATTAATTTAAGAACTCTCTGAGTGAGAGACTGAGCATTTTGTATTTTGTCTTTGACCTGAAAAGAACACTCACTCACCATATTTTCCTGCTTGTTGCTTGGCTTCAGGAAAAATGTAAAGATTATGAAAATGCTGAGAAGCACAGAAAAGGAAAATTTGAAAAGGGTTGCTCTGGAAAAAGGCTGGAAGGGTGGAAGTGGTAGACAATTAGCAAGGTAGAGGATGGCAAGGCTGCTAGGATGTCAGCTGTAGTCTAGAGATGAATGGGACAGAAGTTTTAAGGACCTGTGGTGGAACTTCCCTAACGATCTGATGGGGATACTGCTAATTGGAATGGAAAAGGGCATTAGAAAAGTGAGGGACCTAAGAAATGAACAGCTAAATAAATGGCTAACTCTCAAAGTTAACAAAAAGAAATATAATTTACAGAAGGAAATTGACTGTCATGAGGGGATTCTTAGAGCTACTAACCAGAATGTTGAGAACAACCAATACAAGAACAAGAAAAAGTGCAGAATTAGAGCTACATTAGGAGAAATGGTGAATTATAAGACTTAGCTTTAAGAAAAAAAAAGAGCCAGATTCAAAATGGAAGTATTGGAGTAATATACAGGCATTTAGGAGTATGCACATAAGTGACCTTTTTTGGGCATCTGAGTAAAGAGGATGCTATATGGGCAGAAAAATTGTTTTGGAAAGGGACATCAGCAATAATGAAAAGGATACAAACAAAATGCCAGACACACTTGTCATTGGTGATTCCATAGTCAGACACACTGACGTCCCACTCACCAGACTGAGTAAAGTGAAGGTCACAGTAAGCTGCCTGTCGGGCGCTAGAATCCGCCACATAACGCAAGCACTCAGGTCTCTCAACAGCAGGTACAAGTACGACTCAGTCATTGTCCACGCTGGTGTCAACGACCTGAGACGTACCTCCTTGGACTACATGAAAAGGGACATCGAGGAGCTCTCTGATTATGTAGCCCAGGCAGGTATGACCCTGACCTTGAGCAGTATCCTACCTTCACCTAGAATGATGCCACAATACAGTGATAAGATGATCAGCTTTAATAATTGGCTTAAATTCTGGTGTCATTCAAAGGGGATCCAATGTCTGTCTGCCTGGGATGACATGCTGGACAAGGGACAGCTTGCACCTGTCACCCCTGGGCTTCCGGATATTGGCAAAGGCTCTTACCACCCCCATAGTGCCTTTTTTAGGCAAGGCTCAAATTCTAAACCTACCACCCTAGAACACCAAAAAGGAAAAAAACTAAGGGTAATGCTGCTCAATGCCAGAAGTCTCAATCTCAAGATGCACGCACTCGAGGCCCTTCTCAATATGGAGAACATCGATGTCTGTGCTGTGACAGAAACCTGGTTCAAGGCTCCTGAGAGCACCCCAGCACTAACAGGTTTCACCTCATATCATGCGTTCCCCCAAAATCCGGACAACACCAAGAAAGGAGGGGTTGTCCATATTCATAAAGGACACCCACACCTCAAGGTTGGTGGCAACACGATGCATCGGAGACCATCCAGGTGCAATTAACCATAGGCAAGACTGCTCTGCAATTTGTAGCATGTTACAGGCCACCCTCTCAAACTCAGGAACCTCACATGGCCTTCCTGAAAACATTGGAGGATAAATGTATCTCCAAACACCATCATACTAGGTGACTTCAACTACCCTAATATAGACTGGGAACACTACTCAAGCCCGAACACTCTAACCCAAAGATTCCTGGAGTTCATAAACTCAAATGCCATGGAACAACTAGTCACCATCCCCACAAGAGGAGAAAACATACTTGATCTCATCATCACGAACATGGGATCAAAATGTTCAACACCGAAGTATACTCCTCACCGGTGAGATCAGATCATAAATTAATCTCGCTGGAGGTCCTCATCCCGCCCCACCTGAAACAAAAAGACCACAGTGAAAAACTTCTCAAAAGCCGATTTCACACTTCTAAAAACTAGTGTGGTCTCCTTTAAGGCCCCTGAGCCAGTGGTAAACATTACTCAAACCGCTGAATCACTTACAAATGCCTTCTACCAGCACCTACAGGACTGCATGGATCAGGCAATCCCAAACAAAACTAAGACTCTCTGTACCAAAGGCAAGCGTCCAGTCTGGTGGACCCAGCCATAAACAAGCTCTACAACAAAAGGAGGAAGCTACTACAAGATAGAGCAAAATCCTTGAAAGGTAAGACACCTTTGATCATTATAAGTAAAAAACTAAGTGCTCTCATAAAATCATCCAAGGCAAATTTTGAGAGAAAAATCGCCAAGGACTCTAAAGAGAATCATAAGGCCTTCTTTAGCTATGTTAGAAACCTAGGAGGAAACTCCCAGATATGCTCAGAATTAGTTCAAAATGATGTGAAAATTACTGAACCTACACACATTGCCAACATACTGGCTGACAGGTTCAGTGCAAACTTCTCCCCCCCCCCAAAAGGAGAGATATCTATTCCAGAGGATTGTAGCCCCCAAACATCTCCAACGCCCAGGTGAGAACTGCCCTCACTAAGGCAAAAAACACAGCATCCATGGGACCGGATGGTGTCCCCGGCTGTGTGCTTCACGAACTCAACGAGGAATTAAACCCACAGTTAGGACAGCTGTTTAATCTTAGCCTCACCTCAGGATACGTACCCAAGGAGTGGCGCACGGCGACTGTGGTCCCGGTGCCTCCACAGACCCTGGAAATTACTGCCCCATTAGCTTGACAAGCCTTATCTGCAAAGCCATGGAGAGGATCATAATGGAACTCATAAATAAAGACATAGGGAACTTGCAGACTTTGGATCCAACCCAGTTTGGCTTTGTCAAAGGCAGATCCTGCCTCTTAAACTTGGTTGACTTTTTCGAGACTGTCACCAAGGCCATTGATGAGGGAAGGCAGTCCATACAGCCTACCTCGACCTGGCAAAGGCCTTCGACACAATACCCCACTCAGGTATCATCGAAAAACTCATCAGCTTGAATGTAAACCCATACATCACAAGATGGGTTGCAAACTGGCTAAGTGACAGAACTCACAGGGTCAGAGTTGCTGGAGCCATGTCAGACTCAAAGCCTGTCACAAGTGGTGTCCCACAGGGCTCAGTCCTGGGTCCACTCTTGTTCGGCATCTACTTTTCTGAAGTACAAGCAAACACAGGAGGGTTATGGCTGACAAAGTTTGCAGATGACTGCAAACTGGGCCATAGTCGAAAACACATCTGACACAGATATCCTCCAGAAGGGCCTCACAGAAACGGATAACTGGTGCCAGAGCCATGGCCTGAAGTTAAACGCCAAAAATGCATAGTCATACCCTTCTGGAAAAACAAGGTTACCCCTAGCTACCATATAGGTGGCAATCCACTGAGCACAGAAAAAGTCATCAGCGATCTGGGGACCCAGGTTGACAGTAGCCTTTCGTTTGACACTCATGTTGCTAAAGTAGTTAGGAAAACCTTCTATATCGCCCACCTGATCATGAAGGGATTCACATCTAGATCAAGGGAGGTCATCGTCCCCCTGTACTCATCACTCATTAGACCTATGATTGAGTTCAATGCCCCATTTGGAATGTATCTGACCAGACACCTGCTGCAGCTTGAAAGGCCCCAAAAGTTCCTCACCAAAAGGATAAAGGGTCTCAAAAATATGTCTTATGCTGCCCGACTGAAAGAACTCCAGCTCTATTCAGTCTCATACCGCTTGCTCAGAGGTGACCTGTGCCTGACATATAAGGCCATGTCAAACCCAGATTTGATGAATATGCTTCACCTCAAAAAATCTAGATCCCTCAGAACCACAAGGGCGGGAGACTTAAACCTTGACACGGTTATAAATAGAACGTGCTGGAGGGACAGGTTCATCACCCAGAGACTCCCTATGCTGTGGAACAAAATCCCGGTACATGTGAGGCAGAGCACCTCTCTGGCCTTGTTCAAGAGGAATCTTGACCAATGGATGGGAGATTGCAGATATACCCCAGGGATTACTTCAGTGTCACTGCTTGACAGAGGCACAGCAAAATGATAGGCATAGTTTTTATTCAAACTAAAGGGGTGGCGAAAGCCACATAACTATGGGCTAGGCTTATAAATGCCCTTGGGCAGATAGCCTAGTATGAACCTATGAACCTATGATAAAAGAGATTGAACCTGTTGGGGTTCAGTATAGAAGAATGGTCCACAGGTAGTATACAATACCTATAAAGACAGAACAAGAAAGATGATATCCTTCCACAGAGTACTGGAAATGAGGGGAGGAAAATGGCGATTAGATTCAAGTGTGTTTGACGTGTGGCGAGGTTGTACCATGACCAAAGGGGGCAAAAGAGGCCTGCGGTAAGTTACTGGGTTTATTGCCTAATAAGCAGGATATGAAAGGCTGATACATATAGGCTGGATCTTGCTAGAACATTCTGTGGCATTGGCCACCCACCCAAGAAAGAACAGCAAATTCTACCAAATACAATGATTTTGCAATTTTCAAATGCTATACTGGAATATTCCAATGACTTTGTAATTTTCAGTACTTACTAGAATATTCCAGAACACACACATGACATGTTTTATAATCAAGTATAGTGGCTTTGCTGAAAGCACTAGAAATCAATAAAATGTTCCATAACACAACATCATATCATAGCACATCACAGAAGAACATAAAGAAAATGTTGAGATATAGTGAGGCAACAGTTAAATAATCACAATCACTCAATGTACCCCTCTTTCATATGACCTATTCTATGTGTTTTGGGTGAACCCATCACTGACTGCATTATAGCTATTTCTGTTCATAGTAATACAGAGTGCCCTATAGTCATTTGTTCGGTATCTACCAGTGTCCAGTAGTATGCTTGTAATTGCTTTTGAAAGGAAACTATCTTTCCCCTGCATCTGGTAGTTTCCTAATCCGGAATCCTAATGGCACCCTCTTTGATCCCTGCTTTTGCCAAAGGCTACAGTTGGCTTAATGATCCTGCACAGATGCATGTAATTCTACATCCCCTTCCTGTAGGAGCCATAAAGCTAATGCTTTTTGAATAGCTTGCATTACTTGTTCAAAAGCTATCTGCTGATCATCCTCCCAGGTGAACTCATATTTCTTTTTAGTCACTTTGTATAACGGGGAGAGTATTTGCCTCAAATGAGGAATGTCTCCAGAATCCAAACAGTGCTATAAAATGCTGTGCCTCTGTTTTGTCTCGAGGGGTTGAAAATTCTAAAATCTTTTGTTTTGCCTTTGGCAAAATTTCTCTATGTCCCTGATGCCACTGGAGTCCCAAGATTTTTACTGTCTGAGCTGGTCCCTGTATTTTATTGTGATTTATTTCCCAGCCTTTTGTCTTCATGTGATCATCTTCATGTGATTAATTACTATCTGTAAATTCTCACTCACTTCTTGCTCAGAATTTCCCTGAATAAGACTGTCGTCAATGTAATGTGAAATTTGCATATTCTGAGGTAACTTTATATCATCTAAATGTTCTGCTACTATTTTATGGCAGATAGTGGGAGTATCTAGATAACCCTGTGGTAACCTGGTAAATGTATATAGGTTCATAGGTAGGTAATAGGCTATTGGCCCTAGGGCCTATATAAGCCTAGCCAAAAGATAACCTGGCTTTTGCCACCCAAGAAAATTATTTTCCTGTGCCACTGTTGAGCAGAGCCACAGAAGTGATCCCTGGGGTGAATTTCCCATCTCCCATCCAATCATCAAGATTCTTCTTGAAGAGTGCTATTGAGGAGCTTTGTTTGATATAGATAGGTAGTTTGTTCCAGAGTATGGGAAGTCTCTGGGACAGTAATCTATCCCTCCAGCATGTTCTTTTTATTGTGGTGACAAGGTTTAGGTCCCTAAAGCATGTAGCTCAGAGGAATTTGGATTTCATTAAGTGGAGCATGTTCAAAAGCTCTGGGTTTGATATAGCTTTGTATGTTAGGCAGAGATCGCCTTTGAGTAGGTGATATGAATGGCGTAAATCTGCAATTTTTTGAGACGGTCTGCATAGGGTATCTGTTTGAGGCCGGTAATCCTCTTTGTGAGGTATTTCTGCGGCCTTTCCAATTCTTGTAGATGTCTTGTGAGGTACATACCAAAAGGGGTATTGTACACTATAATGGGTCTAATGAGTGATGAGTAGAGGGGGAAAATGACCTCTTTTTTCCTGGATGAGAAACCTTTTGTGAGGAGGTGTGTCACGTAGAAGGATTTCCTGACTACTGTGGCAATGTGATTATCAAAGGAGAGACTTGTGTTCACCTGTGTCACAAGGTCTCTTATCACACTTTTGGTGTTAAGTAGACTACTGCCTATGTGGTAGTTCATGGGTACAGAGTTTTACCAAAAGGGATGACAATGCACTTTTTGGCATTAAACTTGAGGCCATGGATTTGACACCAGGCATCTGTCTCAGCGAGGCCCTTTTGTAGGATGTCCACATGTTTTGGAGTTTGGTTATGGCTCCTAGTTTGCAGTCATCTGTGAACTTCATTAGCCAAAGACCTTCTGTGTTAGCCTGTACTTCAGAGAAGTAAATACCAAGCAGGAGAGGACCCAGGACTGTACCCTGTGGTACTCCACTTGTCACTGGTATGAAGTTGTATTTGGAGTCTGCTACTTTAACAGTGTGAGTTTTTATCAGTGAGCCAGTTGGCAACCCATCTTGTGACATTGGGATTTATACCGATTTAGTGAGTTTATCTATAATTCCAGAGTGGGGGATGGTGTCAAAAGCCTTGTCGAGAACTAGATAGGCTGTGTGAACCACCTTACCCTCATCTACGGCTTTGATGACCGCTTCAAAGAAGTCTATCAGGTTTAGGAGACATGATATGCCTTTTACAAACCCAAACTGGGTGGGGTCCAGAGTTTGTAGATTACCAATATCATTGTTTATAAGTTCCATGATGATACGTTCCATAGCCTTGCAGACCAGGCTCGTCAGGCTAATGGGGCAGTAGTTTCCAGGGTCCATGGTGGCTCCCTTTGTGGAGTGGGATAACCGTCACTGTGCACCATTCAGTGGCCACATAGCCTGAGGTGAGGCTATGATTCAACATGGTACTTAAGTGGGGTGCCAGTTTGTTCTGTAGCTCATGTAGAACGCAGCCAGGGATGTTGTCAGGTCCTATGGATGCTGTGTTCTTGGCTTTGGAAAGTGTTTTTTACCTCTGCAACCATGATTACAGGAACTTTGTATTCTTCCAGTGTAGAGATGGGCCCTTTAGGGGATGAGAGGGGGGTAAAGTTAGCACTGAACCTATCTGCCAGGATGTTGGCAATATCAATTGGTTCTGTATATTTAGTGCCATTGTGCTGTAACTCACAGCAAATGGGAGTGTTGCCATTGAGATTCTTGACATAGCTATAGAATGCTTTGTGGTTGCCTTTAGAGACAGTGGCAATTTTGTTTTCGTAACTAGCTTTGGAGGATTTTATGAGGGATCTCAGCTTCTTACTGAGGCTGACTAGGGAATTCTTCCAACCATGGGATTTTGCTCTTTTTTGCAACAGTTTCTTTCTTCTGTTGTAGAGTTTGTTTATGGCAGGGGACCACCAGATTGGCTTCCTTTATTTGGAGGATAGCATCTTGGTTCTGTTAGGGATTGCATGATACATGCACTTGTGTATGTGCTTATAAAGTGCATTTGTGTAGGATTCATCAGTCATACCTCTATTGTCCGTCAGCATGGGTGTTGTGAAGTTTGACACTTCTGTCTTAAGAAGCATGAAGTTGGCTTTGGAGACATTTTATATGGTGTTTTTCCTAATTGGGGGGGAGGGGGATGTGGATGTCTAGGGTGATTAACTTGTGGTCGGATCTGACCAATGAGGAATTGACCTCTGATGTAGAGCACCAGTTGCCCATGTTGGTAATGACCAGGTCTAGGATATTGCTGCCCCTGGTGGGGTGTGGATAAGTTGATCCAAGGTATTGGAATTTATGAATTCCAGAAAACATTGAGCACTTGAGTTGGTACATGAGTAGTTTTCCCAGTTAATGGTGGGGTAGTTGAAATCGCCCATTATTAGGGTGTTAGGTTGTACTCTAATATTTTCCAGTGTATCAAGAAATGAGGAGTGGGAATCCTGGGGCATAGTGGGGGATCTGTAGCAAGCTACAATTTGGATTGTAGTCTTGCCAGAGTTAGTTGCATTTGGGTAATCTTGGATGTATTATGCTGAGCAACTAGCCTGGAGGTGTGGATATCCTTAATGAATATGGACACACCTCCTCCTTTAGTATTTTGGACCAGGTTAGGTGGTCGAAAGGTATGGTATGAATTATAGCCTGGTAATGCAGGGGTACTCTTTGGAGCCTTGAACCAGGTCTCTGTCACTGCACAGATGTCAATGTTCTCCACTTTAAGGAATGCCTCGAGTGAGTGCATTTTGAGGTTTAGACTTCTAGCATTGAGTAGCAATACCCTCAGATTTTGCTTGCTTGTACTTGTTACAATGATGAATTTGTCATTTGAACCTTGCCTAAAAAAGGCACTATAGGGGTGGCTAGAGCCTTGGTTAGTATCCGGAATCCCAGGGGCGACAGGTGTAGGCCATCTCTGGCAAAGCATTGTGGTTTGTCGATCATGTCACCCCAGTCAGATAGATACTGGATCCCCTTAGAATGACATCAGAAGCTTAGCCAATTGTTGAAGTCAATCATTTTGTCCTTGTACTGTGGTATCATTCTGGGTGATGGCAGGATGCTACTCAGGGCTAGGGTCATATCTGTCTGGGCTACAAGATCAGACAGCTCCTCCATGTCCCTTTTCTTGCAGTCCAGGGAGGTAAGTCTCAGGTCATTCACACCAACATTGACAATGACAGAGTCATATTTGTACTTGTTGTGGAGTGACCTGAGTGCATGCATTATGTGGCGGATCCTGGCACCCCACAGGCAGCTGACAGTAACTTTCTCCTTGTTTAGCCTGGTGAGTGGAACATCAGTTTGCTTGACTATAGAGTCACCTATGACTAGAGTGTTGGGTACATTGTTCTGCCTTTTGGGCTGTGGTTGAGTGGCACATTGAGTTTGTGGGCTATGTGTCATTTGGGTTGTGTTGGGCGGTGGAGGATGCTTGTGTTTTTGCTTTGGAGGTCCCTGTTGCTTGGGCAGGTTTTTACTGAGAGCCTCCATGAATGTAGGTGTGTATTTTTTGTTTCTATGTGTGTGTTTTGGTGGTGTAGGTTTTGAGTGTGGTGTGGTGTAGTGCATGTGTTTACCCTCTCCTCTTGACTGTCTAGTCCACTCCTGGGTGAAGAGAGCTTTGCTTCTAGATTGGCTATATAAGTGCATCTCTCACAGGTTGTAGTGTTGGGTGGTAGGAGGACAGGGTTCCATGTGTACATGAGAAAATTGCTGCATTGCCCCAAGATGCCCAGATTCATCATGTAGAGAGGAGAAAACACCGGGAGCTAAACCTTAGACATGCCTGGATAGGTGCTTATTTATTAAGTACTTGTAAATGTTTTCCTCTAGACAAGTGAGGAAAGTTGAGTGCTGTAGTAATTTGTAGCTTAATTGGTGCTTACAATGAGTTCTGAACAAGTGCTGAGCTCAAAGAAACAGACTTGAGTGCTGAAACTAAAAAACTGTCTAGTTCAAAGAAACAAAATTAAGCTAGAAGGCTTCCCTCCAACACAGAAAGTCTTGGGGGCTCAGAAGCCCACAAATAGTCCTGGACACAGCAAATCTCTATCCGGACTAGACTACCTACAGGAAAGGCAGGAAACAAGCTTAGAATTTTTTTTTAAAGTGGAAAGAGAGAAAGGAGGAGGAGAAACTAAGTGGATTGGCCTTCTCAAATGATCTCCCTATATTAAGTGGAATGAGGTAATAACACTAGACTGGGAGGAGTGTCCCAGATCAAATTTTCAGCAGGGGCGGACAACTGCAAAGCCACAAATTATAAGAACAGCATACAAATAGGGGGGGTGGGTGGAAGTGTTTCCACTGCAGAAATGTTTCTCACAGCAGAAAAGCAGCAGTGAGCCTTTAAATGAAGGTTTTAAACAGATAAAGGAGCCTCTAGAGAAAGCTTTTAACTGCAAACAAGTTATATGACACACTCCTTGGCAGGAGATCAGAACAAACAACCCAAACAGATGCTTAATAAAAGTGGACAATTTCCAGTTAATACCTCACACACAGTGAAACTAGCTAAAAAGTATGCAGTAGACAAAGTGCTATAAATAACTCTAAAAAATAAGCAAAAAAACAGGATACTTAATGTTATATATTATAGATCCGAGTTTGCTCCGTGCCCTTCCTTCGATTAGCTCAGTGTGAAGTGGCAAAAACACTCACAAGCGTAACTTCTTAGGTAACAGAAAGTTGAAACCTGAGACAACTTAAAAAAAAACTTCAAAAGAACCAATGAGGTGCTTACTCTAAGCTGTAGTCCGAGGTGGCCCCAGTCAGCCAATGACCATAAATAATCCCCTCTCACTGAAATGCCTAATGGCTTTGGCTAAACCAAGATGTCCTTGAACATGTGCTCAGACACACAGCATCCACAAAGTCGTCCCTGCCAAGTAAAATCAAACTGTTCATAATTTTTCTCTGCAATTGGTAAAGTAAAGTAAAGAAAGCATTTGCTAAATTTATTAATGCACACCAAGTGCCCTGGTGTTTCTGTACATTTTCTATTAATGTTATTTATCTGGAACCCAGCTGTTAATGGCAGAGTATATTTATTCAGTTACCAGTAATCTACTGTCATTTGCCAAGACCCTTCCTACTTTTTAACAGGCCAAACTGGATTATTCCATGCTGTCGTAGTAGCCTTCAAAATGCCTGTATTTAATAAATCCTGGATTGTCTCACCTATCTCTTTATGTCTCCCAGGGATTGTATATTGTTTCAAACTGATTAATTTTATTGCAGTAGGTAATTCCAAAGGTGGCATTTTATCTTTTCCTGCTGTAACTGCTTTAACCGCAAAATATGGCTTAATGCCAAATTGATACTGTCCGTCAGATAGATTCAATGTCAACCTCTTTAAAATATCGATTCCTATTATGTATTCAGGGACAGGCACTATTAACACAGAATACTTTCTCTTTGGTAATTAACCTATTTTCATTTCTAACATCATTTGAACTGCCCTGATTTGTTTTCCACCAAGTCCAGTAATAGTAACTTGTTGCCCCTTAAATAGACTCGGATTACCATAAATCACTGAGGCCTCTGCTCCGGTGTCAATTAGAGCTTGGACCCTTTGTTCATTTTTACTTTTCCAAAATATTGTAAAATCTACATACGGTCAAAAATCCTGCCAAACCGTCCACTTACTGGAGCTTGGCTAATTTCCTAGTCAAAATGTAAATTTGACAAATCAGGGTATGTTGCAGGTGGAGCAGAAGGAACCACTGAATTTCCTTCCTTATCTTCAATTTTGCCTTCTGTAAAATGCTCATCCTGTTTTTCTACATTACGGGTCTATCTACTCTTTTTATTCAAGTCTTGCTTTTTATATATCTTCCACATTGCTGCGGTATCTATTCCATCAATCTTACCTTTTGATACCCCATACTTTAACAACACAGTGAACATATCCTTTCATGATACTTGGGCCTCTTTACATCCATCACCTTTATTTTCTCATCGGTCACTATTTGCCTGCTTTGGTCCCCATTCTGCTAACTCTCTCAACTGTCTTTATCTCTCAATAACCTCAGAAATAGCACTTCCCATATCACTAATTAAATATGTCACTATTACTGTTTTATAGGCTGGGGTGCTAATTTAACAATCCTATTCCTAAATGAAACTGTCAAAGCATTTTGTAATAATGTATCAATGGTCACTACAAGTAAAGCACTTTTCATTGTTTCCTCTTTAATTCTTTGAATAGCATCTCATAATGTATACCATGGCCTGTCGTTAGAAGGTCAGTCCATTTCTGTAGGATATTTTCCAGCACAGCAATCTGCTATGATCTTGAAAAGATTTGTCATTTCCTTTTTGTCATAACCTCAAAATGCATCCTGCACTGATGGATCATTACTTAGTACACAAAACTTTTTTGCATCTGCTTTATCTGTCTCTACTCCAGTAGCCCCAGTCTCATAAAATCTCACTAACCATGTTATTAATGATTCCCCAGGCTTTTGTCTGAAACTTTCAATCAAATCACTCATGTCTTGTTGCGTAAAATCTTTCATTTGAAAATCTTTTTCCCTTCCTGGAGCCCTTGTGCTCCAGGAATCATCTGCTCGGCTCCCTTCGCCTAAGAATTGGTTTTACCTTTACTAGCCCCTTTTTATCCTGTTCTTCTTCTCTGAAGGAATTATTATTTTCATTATCAGAGTCTGACTGAGATACAGGATTGGAAATCTACCAAATATCTCTGTTCCAATGATAAGCTGCAGTGGTACAGCAGTAGTGCTGTTGCCTCACAGCAAAAGGTTCTCCTGTTCGATTCTCAGCTGGAGTGCCTTCTGTGTGGAGTCTGCATGTCCTCCCCGTGGTCAAGTGGCCTCCAAAAGACATGTGTGAATTGGTGTGCCTTCGCTGAAGGTTGAACATTGGGCTGGCAACTTGGCACCATAAAAATCTACTGCCAATTATTAGCGAACCAGAGTTCTGCTGTGGCGACCCCTAACCGGGAAAAGCCAAAAAGACCAACAACAACAACATCTCTGTTCCAGTGGTCTGGATCCCAGTCAAAACCTGCTTTGGTTATTGACATGTGCACGTTACTTTTATTAATTTTACCTCTTTGTTTGCGATATTTGTATTTAGCTACACATACAACAGCTTTTTCTGCTACATGCTGATACATGTCTGTTTTTATGCCAATAATTTGGTCTGACACTGTAAAATTGCATTTTGTGTTTCTAACGCTACTATCCATTTCTCTAATTGTTTTATTTGTTCACATTTACATATTTTATCTACATGTAGTTTCTAGTATGCAGTCAAGAGGATCCAGCCCTATCTGCATACGGCACTCAATTCTTTCCCTTTTTTTACTAAAACTTTTTGTAAACATGCTTGTACCGAACCTGGTTCGGCACCCTTTAGACAAACATCCCAATTTTCACTTAATCGTGTACCACTTGACCATTCCAAAGCTAACACTGTGTATGGGTCCTAGACCCATCCTGAAACTTCTATTTCTAATACAGCTATTTGCTTCTTACTATTCTTTTTAAACATTTTGCATCCTGACAACTACGCCAAATAATGTATTGCCTAATAAGCAGGATACAAAGTTATTCACTATACACCAGAGAATTTATTCCAACATACTTTATTTCTACTAAATCAAAAAACTAAATAAACTCTATTTAACTAAAACAGAGAACTAAAACAGAAAATCAGCCAGCATTAGACAATACATTTATAGAAAATTCACGATAAAGGGAAAAGCTACATCCTGTCTTCAGTCTCATCTGGGAAGCCCTATCTTCAGTCTCATCTGGGAAGCCCTGTTGCAGTCAGTCAGGAGTCTTCATCAGGAAAATGGTCCTGGGCAGTGTGTCCACTTCAGAGGCGAGCCTTCTACCCCAGTGCAGAGAGCCCCAACTATTTATAATCAGGTTGCTTACTACAAATCATGAGAATCAGTACTTTTTTAGTGTAGGCTGGATCTTGCTAGAACATTCTGTGGCATTGGCCACCCATCCCAGAAAGAATAGCAAAATCTTGCCAAATACAATGATTTTGCAATTTTCAAATGCTATGCTGGAATATTCCAATGACTCTGCAATTTTCAGTACTTACTGGAATATTGCGTAACACACACATGACATGTTTCATAATCAAGTATAGTAGCTTTGCTGAAAGCACTAGAAATCACTAGAATGTTCTGGAACACAACATCATATCATAGCATATGTCACAGAAGGCAATAAAGAGAATGTCAAGCTAAACTGAGGCAACAGTCAAATAATCACAGTCACTCAATGTAGCCCTCTTTTGTATCACATTCATAATACTGGGGAAAAAGAAGAAGGCACATCAATATGATTTATGCCTTTTTGGGCTGCATAAAGGGATTGGAAAGGATAGACTGTAAGCACAGAATTTTAAGTATTCATCAGGGAATCTATAAGAATGAAAGCTAAAGCTTGGAAAGTGGAAAGCCTGAATATTTATACAGAAAGAGGAGGAAGGATCTAGATCCAAAAGTTATGGAGAGGCATACATATTGGCTGGCAAAGCGATATAAGGGGGAAGGTTCAGTGACCCATGGATCAATCAAATAAGCAGGTAAGACTGAATGATGAAACATATGCAATTGTGGTTCTAGAGAAATAAGAATTGCAATTTTATATTCAGGCGCAAGGATTACCTGAGATATGATAAACTGTGCCCATATGAAGGTAACCTTCTGAAAGCTGAGAGATGGTGAAGTGGATTGTTCTGAATTCTGAATATGGTGCTTAATCCAGCATGAAATGTGAAAAGGGGGAGTTTTGGAGAATGAATGATACATTTCAAACTATGGTGGGTGTTATGGTTATGCATGAGAAGAGATGAGAATGAATAGAAACGAAAATATATTTTGCTGTATTCTATTTAGGACATTTGTGTTGTATGGACTATTACAAACATATTGAATAATTATGGTAGACAAATGTAGAATGAACATTATATGCAGTACAGTCTATGTTAAATTGTAGTGTTAAAAGGTTTTGTTACATATACAACAATAAAAAATGAGACTGATTCAAAATGTTTTTCATCTTTTCATAATTCAGACTGCAACACATTTTAGGCTATATTTAAGCTTTGCAAAATTTGCAGACAAAATCTGCACCATGTAATTGCATTTATAAGATGTTCTAACTGTGACAAGATAATTATATTTGTTCTTAAGATAATATAGAAAAAGGTTTATAGCATATAATCTTATTCTGCTGGAATGTAAGAGATGTTTGTGATTCAGAAAATAAATGTCACCTGTAATTGCAGGAAGGTCATAAACAAGGCCTGTCAGTAAACTATTAGTTAAGGGTGTAAAAGAATAACATTCAAGAGATACAAAAATATGTGAAATCTTTTGTCGACTACCTGGTGGGTTTTCTCTGAATAAAAAACACCTAACTTAATTACCTCTTGTTCCTATAGTAAAAAAAGAGCTAAAATACTAATTTTGAGCTCTGTAAAATTATCTCTGCTTAGATCTTGTGGTGGAAGCATCTATGAAAGTACTATCTACAATATGAGTGCATAGTATTGTATCTTAACAGTTAGGCATCAATATTCTTTCAGTAAGAGTAAGCCAGGTTATTAACTAAAAGTTTTCATTTTAAGTGTTCTGTCTGTGCAATTATTTTCTGTTCTTTGTGTGTCGATGCATTCACCTCTGCATACTTAATTTGTATCAGCAATAACTTTTTATTCTTTAAGTAAACATTTTATTTCCTCACTTTTAAGATTGTGCAGTGGCCATTCACTCATGTATTAATTTTTAAATTAACAGTCATTTGTTAACTTGGTCAGTCACAAACCCTTAACCTAGTAAATTCCAAACAGGAGTGGTCCAAGGACTAAACCCTTAAACCGTTAAATGGTTCAACAGAATAAAATTGTTTTGGGCTCCTCTGACTGAAAAAAAAAGGTTAATTGGATTCATTACTTCACATTTTCTATAAATTTGATTAACAAACAATTGTTACTAATTTTCATCTGCCAGCCAGTCCTGCCCTCTCATAGCGGCTTTTTCTCACTCTTCATCAAGCCTCTTAAATGTAGTATCTAGCACACTTAAGCTAGCTGGGTCTGGAAGAAGTTTGGTACAAAGACGAAAATGAATTTGCAGAAGGTTGCCTGGCACTGTGCTGTTACATCTCTCTTTCAGTCACCGTTATTAATTCAGTTTGTTTTTCCTGAAGGCATTTGCAAGGTTTTACTGGGATAAAAGTTAATGTCTGTAGGTTCATAAATTCATATATTGTTACTAGGCTAAAGACCCAGGGGCCTCTGAAAGAATAATGATGACCTGTAAATAAATAGGACATTGAGGACCAGGCATTTTAAAGTACCTTTGTCCATAAGGGACAAGGTGCCAAGCCAAATCTAAATTTCCTATTACCCATCCACTGGTCTAGGTTATGCATAAACTGGATAACAGATGTATTCAGCTTCAAATGGATGTGAAGCCTATTCTATTGGAGTGCAGTCTGTAGGACATGTATCTGTCTCTCCAGCATATACTGTTTAAGTCACAGACAGAATTCAGGTCCTTAGACCTTGAATTTCTGGTACTGTTTGACTTAGGAATATGCATGAGATTTTTTAAGTGTGGAGTTTGCAGATGCCTTGTTAGTCAGGCATAGCTCACTCCTCAGCAGTCTATAGGAGACTGAGTAGAGGTCAAATCAGTAAGTCTGTTAGCTATCCGGCAGGTGAAAAAAACAGTTGATAACTAATTCAGTGAGCTTTTCTGCAATCCCTGAGTGTGGCATTATATAAAAAACCTTGCGGTAAGCTGTGTGCAGTCTTGCCCTCATTCATTGCTTTGGTGATCCTCTCAAAGAAGTCCACCAGATTTAATAGGCATGACCTTCCTTTAACAAAGTCGAGCTGTGATGGGTACAGCATTTGCGGGTTATCTATGTCCTCAGCTATTATGTCCATGACTATTATGGGCCTGTAGATACCTGGATTGGGGGGTTGGAACCTGTTTGTGCAGGGGAATGATTGTAGCCATCATCAGTTCCTTGGGCACAAAGCCTAACTGTAGGCTTCAGTTGAAAAGTGATTCAATAGGACCAGAGAGGTCATGTTTCATGCTTTTCAATAAGCATTCCAAAGATGTTATCAGGGCCCATTGATGCAGTGTTTTTGGACTTCAAAAGTGCATTGAAGATCTGCTCCCTAGTAATGGCTGGGGGGGGGGATTGTGGTATGCAGTATTTCCTTTGGACTATCATGTGGGGGAGTGGGGGAATATATATTAACTGAACCTGCAGCCAAAAGGTTGGCAATGGCCACTGGTTCAGTGTGGGCGATGCCATTTACAATAGGCTCTGTGCATTGTTGTTTATTTCACATCAGTTTATGGACATGGCTGTAGAAAGCTTTGTGGTTGTCCTTTGCATGAGAAGCTCTTTTTTCTTCAAATTTAGCCTTTGAAGTATTGATTACCCCTCTTAGCTGCTTGATTAGATTGGTCAGGGGGATTTCAGTAGGTTGGGCTTTGTTCCTTCTATGCTTGGGACATGGCAAAAGTATATATACATATATAATATATGGATTCATATCACTTCACTGAAAGACCATTTCACTGACACCCATTTCACTGAGACCAAATCACCTAAAGTTCATTTCACTGAAAGTTCATTTCACCTAAAATTCATTTCACTGACATGTAGTACTCTAAGGCAAGTCAAAGGTATATATCCTTCTCCCCACTGTAGTGCAATTTTGGAGGTAGTATATATAGTTGGGGGGGTGGGGGGAGCAGCCACCCACAATGGGGGTGTGTGGGGCATAGTAATTTGGTTTTCTGTCATTTGATTTTGTTTTACATTATTTGGTAAAACGGAACTATGTGGGGGACTACACCCCCACACCCCCCAATGTGGGGGTCTGTGTGCCCCACAACCCCCCTAACTAAATATAATAACACCAGGATTGCACTACAGTGGGGAAAAGGACATATACCTTTGACTTGCCTTACAGTACTACTTGTCAGTGAAATGAGTTTTAGGTAAAATGAGTTTTCGGTAAAATGAGATTTAGGTGATTTGGTCACAGTGAAATGAGTGTCAGTGAAATAATCTTTCAGTGAAGTGATAAGAATCCATAATATATACATATATAAAAAAAGCTATCTATCTATATATGTATATATATATATATATATATATATATATATATATATATATATATATATATTATATATATATATATATATATATATATATATATATATATATATATATATATATATATATATATATGGCCCCATGTTACATGGATGAAAAGCCACATAAACGAAGATCAGTTCGCCAAGAGGAGATCGCCGACAGATATATCAGCTTGAACTGATG
The DNA here is from genome assembly GCF_019279795.1 of Protopterus annectens. NCBI lineage: Eukaryota > Metazoa > Chordata > Ceratodontiformes > Protopteridae > Protopterus > Protopterus annectens. The sequence continues at coordinate 1,135,386,091 of NC_056729.1, read as the reverse complement.
CTTTTGAGCAATACAATTATCCAACCTGGGATTTCAGGTTTTCTCACTCTTATTTCATGATAGTCTGTTCAATTATATTCCAATAAAATGCTCTCTTTCTCTCTGTATTTCTTTCCTCTGTCTTGATTTCTTCTCTGTCTCATTTGCTTTCTATAACTACCACTAGCTATCAATTTGTATAAGCAATAAATTTGACTCACAGACATGATGGTTTCCTGTAATGAGCAAAAATAAGCCAGTGTTATGCAATATTTATCTTAATCTGTAAGAAGTGACCTCTTTTAGGATAATTCCCCATGGTGTAATAATTTGCACATATTATGTTCAAGTGTTATGTGATAACAGATTATCTGATAAATGATTTTCTTAGCAAAGGTACACCAGTTCACTTATGCACCAACACATTCAAACATGTTGAGACATCCAAACACACACTCATGCGCACACAAGCACTCATCAACTAATCAATAAACAAGTCCACCTACAGTTGATCACACAAGCTGAAAACTCAGCCATCCGCATGCACATTCCAGCACACATCCACGCATCTTGACTCTCCATACTCTACCTAACCATCCTAGTGTGACTACCCAGGTAGACACACACACACACACACACACACACACACACACACACACACACACACACACACACACACACACACACACACACACACACACACACACACACACACTCTCCTGTAACTTCTTTCATACCCTTTCAAACATGTACCCTCACTTCCAGACACCTACGTGCACTAATTCCCCCAACCCTAGAGATTTGATGAACAAGGATATGAGGACTGTTTACATGTTTACCCTATCCATGAGGGACATGTACCTGATTTGTACTCTGAGTACTTCCATAGAAGTGAATGAGTGACTGCCATATTTTCATGCCAGTCGCATTTTCCATCTAGAGTAAAATTTTGCTTGTTTGAGAGATTCTGGGAAACCTTTCGCTGAACAAATTGTGAATTATAGACATTTTCAGGGGAAAGCACATGGTTAATTACCATTAGCTGTTCCTCCAGACTGTTACATTAGCATGTAATTCTGCCTGCAAGACTGCCCTTCATGTTGTGGCATATACACCTCAGCAGTAGAGTAGCTCTGAATCAAAGAGCTTTAGCACAATGGGGAAAACTTACTTCTGAGCTAGGGCTTCCCCAAGCAACAAAAATTATTCAGAATCCCAGCCTAAATTTCTTTCTTGAAACTAGATTTCTTGAGATTACTTCACTTTTGCTATTCAACAGTGTTATTGGCTGGAATATGTAGCAGGTTTTTTTTTACAGTACCACTGACCAAGCTTAGCCCCATGTTTCAATGCGGACAATTACTTTTAAAAGCAGCATGCACTAGGCTAAAGTTCAGATCAGCATGAGTATCTAAAGTGAAATGTATTGCCAGTTATCACACAATCACACACTTTTAAATACTACATGTAGTCAGGGATCTTCCTAAATCTTTTATATATACAAGTGACTCAGTCCTGCTGGGCCCTTTATGTAGTTTTAGTAAAGCCTGTTAACAGTGAGCTTATTTCCTGCAAGCATTGCCATTTATAACAATAAGAATGCAACTGAACTCATTCAAGTCTAACGCCTTTTTAACACTCATAGCTCCTTATGGCTTCCAGACCTTCTTGAGCCTGACTTTTTAACTAAGTGACTCACCAGCTTATAATAGGCAGGATTAGAAAGGGGAATGATTTATTAATAAAATGACACCAAGATTGTGAATCTAGAATGTCCCACAGTAGGAAAAACCTTGATTATCTTGTGCTTTTTAAGTTGATTGTTCAGAAAATGCTCTGGAATGCAAGGCTGTATGTGGTAAGAGGTACATTATGCAACAACCCCCCCATTAATATTCAAAAATGTGCACGCTGATTGGTCAGCGTGCATGCTGTAAATCTGAGTTATAGTAATGGAAAAAGGTCCGGTCGCCCAGACTTTTTCCATTACTATAACTCTTACAGCAACACTGTCTCGCTATGTTAAATGAGTTTCATAGTGAGACAGCTTTAAAAAAAGCAACGGAGATTCTCTGTTGCTCTTTTTAAAGCTGTCTCGCTATGTTAAACCCATTTAACATAGCGAAACAGTTTGTAAAGAGCAACGGAGGTCTTGCTTTCTCAGTTCCTTTTGCCCACAACTCTGATGTACTGCGTAGGCATACGCATGCGCAGTACATCAGAACTGCCACAGAATACCAGACAGTGCAGAAGGGCAGCAAGGAGGCATTATACAATGCCATTATTTATGAAAAGTAATTATTTTTTTTCTTAAATAATGTCATTGTATAATAGCAATAACCCACTTCTGGGTGTGGGTAATGCTGAATTTACCCACGTTTGGCTTTGTTTGGCCACTCGGGCTTCGCCCTCGTGACCAAACCACAGCAACCGTGGGTAAATCCAGCATTACCCACACCCAGGCGTTGGTTATTGCTATAATATTGCACTCTACATAGGTGTTGTAAGTTCATTAATTCATAGGTACCTAGTAGGCTACTGATCCATGAAGATCATAGAAGCTTAGCCATTCATTCTCATGAAGTTTCTAACACTTATATTGTAAGTACAAATAACCCAGAGACAAGCATATTTTATGTTGCACCAATCCATGAGAGAAAATGGTGCTAAACAAGGGATGAATTTGTCATTACCCATCCATTTTCCAGATTATGTTTGAATAGTGTAAGAAAAGTACATTGCTTTATGCGGAGAAGAAGGCAATTCTAAACAAGTTGTATTCTCTGTGGTACATATATCTTCCAAAATGGTCTATTTATGTTGCAAAAAAGATTTATATCTCTTGAGCAGGAATTTATACCCCTATTCAACTTGTGAATCTGCAGTAGTTCTATCAGGATAGGGTTTGTTGAAGAAATGTAAGTAAGGCAGAGATCACCCCTCATTAGCTTGTACGGCACCAAGAAGAGAAGCAAGGCCTTGAAATGGTCTTCATAGTTTCTTTATGATTTTGGCCATGGATTTTCTTAGTAAGAAAGTATCATGGGTATTCAAGTTGTAAACATGTATTTTTTAACAGGTAGACTATTATTGGGAGAAACAGAAAACAATATACAAAGCATAAAATTCAAAAGACAGGATAACATTTACAGTATTTCATGTCAGTATACACTCAACCTCACTAACCACAGCTATAGACATATCGGAATTCTGCAACTTTAACAAAAGCTACGTACTCCTTAGACAAAGTATGTTACTGTAAGATGCATCTCTTTGAATGATGCTGTCTATACAAAATAAAGAGACAATTATTAAAGATTGCAGCATATCTATGAGGCTTAGCATAAGCCCAGAGATTATTCAAATATGTAGTAATTAATTTACTCAGTTATAGAAGTGGCCTTTTTTCCAATGTTAAATATTGAAGTGTATGTCATTGTACTTAACATTTTAACCCATTCCTGGGTTGCATTCTGCCCTTCCTGGGGATTCTCCTGAACAATGAGCAACCAAAACTTTGGGTCATTCTGATCTGATAATGGGGAACAAGTCACCCACATAGCCACATCAATGATTCTATTCCAGAACTGCTGTCCTGCAGTCAAGTTGTGTAAAACGGTTGAACAGTTACATACCAAAGAGGGCATTATACTCAATGATCATCCTGATGATATCCTTGGAACCAGATGCCATATCTTTAGTATTAAGCAATACAATGAAAAAGTACTTGCTAGCAGTAGTTGGTAAATGGTGACTGAAGCACAGTTCATTGTCTGTGTAGGTTCCCAGGTCCCTAACTACTGAATGAATTTTCAGAGATATATTGTTAGTGCGATAGTTACAAAGAACTTCTTGCTTGCAGAAGGATGCTATTACAATATATTTATGAAATAACTATCTAGGCTATCTGGATCTGCTGCACAATCACTTATTATTTCGTCCCTTGCTTCAGTAATTATTTCCTGAGTTATGATGAGGCAGTCTTCTTTTATCAGATCTTGGTCCATATATAAAGTTTCTACTATCCCATTTCCTGATCCTAAATCATATTCACAAAAAAAAATCAAATGTTTTGATTTAAATCAGTAATGTTTTAATTGATGTTATTCCAAGTAAGGTGTTTTGTAGTCCTTCAAATTTCCATAAATTATTATTATTATTTTTTGTTACTATTTGTATATTTGACCAATTTGTTATCATATTTAGCTTTTGCCTTCCTTGCATCATTTTTATTAGTGGCGATAATGCTGCTATATAGCCTATTATTTCTTTCTGAAGGAAAATGCTTTAGTATTGTCCAATAATGTTTTTCTTTTTATATCATTTTCTAAGATTACAGTTCCACCATGGAACTATTTTTCATTACCAGCTATTAATAATCTATCTGAAGGGCTATAATTTGTTGTAAGTTCATTTATTTTAGCCCTAAACTGTTCTCAACTTTGTCAACAGTTTTGTTCTTTATTTCTGTCTTACCATCCCAGTTTGATATTTCCCTAATAATGTCAAAATAGTTTTTCTTCTAAAACTGTTTAACTGCTAAAGTGGAGAGTGTTAAAATTTTTCTTACTGTCTTGAAACTTAGTAATAACTTTGAGATCAAAAGTTTCAACTGGGTTTCAGCATATTAAGCTATTCATTTTATATTGCTTCTTGTTAGAACCACATCTAATATGTCATTGCTAGTTGTGCTAAAATTAATATGTTGCTTGAAAGTGTGTTGTGGCCAATCTAGTATTTCTTGATCTGTTATCTTATGGACTGTATCATAGCAGACCTCGTGTATGCAGCCACCTTAACTGAATAAAACCTCTACTCAGTTTAATTTTATGAAGTGCAGATTCTGCCTCCTAAACTTGGTAAGCTTCTTTGAAAAGGTTATAGAGGCAATAGACACTAGTGACTCTGTGCTCACTGCTTATATTGAACTAAACAAGACTTTTGAAATTGTTGCCTATGCTGAAATCATTGAAAAAAATTGACAAACAATATAAATCTGTAAATTGTCACCAGATTGCAAATCAGCTGTCCAACAGATCACAGGATGGATAATCGATCATGTTAACATCATAATCATAAAATCTTCCTATCTGGCCCAGTTAATTATTAAGGGAATATCTTCAAGAGCCAGAGAAGTTGTCCTTCCCTTGTATTCTTTCCTTATGTAACATATCAGTGAATACAATACTGCCACTGTATGCAGAAATCTAAGCATATCACTCAACTGGAAAGGCATTGAAGATTTCTAACCAAGAAAATTAAAGGCCTTATGTACGTCAAAATTCCTGAAAGAGTTGCATGACTCTCCTTATACTGACTAGCCTTCCAGGTGTTCCAAGGTGACTTGTGTCTAACTTTTAAAGCCGTAAAAGACCCAGTCGTAATCAGCCTCCTATTTTTTCACAAAACCATTGCATCTACAAGCACCCAGACTAGACACCTAAACCTACATCAAAACATAAACAAGGAATATGTTCATAAAACAGCTTATTTCCAGTAAGGTCTATTTTGGTTACTATTAAGGTTAGTGTAGATGGCTGGATAGGTCAACACAAATATACACCAAGATTATCATGTAAACCTGAATCAATTTGGGAGGTGAACAGTATTAAGTTCTTGACAAGGGTGGCAAGAACTTTTAAGTCTGTCTTCCTAAAGAAGTATATAGTTTGGCATCTTATGGTCCCCATGATCACTTGCTTAATACTATCCCTATCTTCCTAAATATATCCCAGTTTGCCGCTATCATATTCAAATCTCCAGTTTTAAAAGTTTCAAATCCACTAATTACATTTTTCAGTTCTTGTTTAAATATTATTTTTTTTACATTTGAATATTTGGACTCCTATACACTCCCACCACCATTATATGAGGTTTCATATTTAAAATTTTTACTGTGACAATTAGTATGAGGAGTTTATCTACATAATTCCTGGAAGTTACCTTAACTTATCATTCTGCTGTAAAGTAATTAAATAATATGACAAGTGCAAAACAAGGGAGCAGTTTAATTAAATGACATTCTGCTAAATATCCAAATGCTAGAGTTCTATATATTTGTTAAAGTATTCTGTTGTTTCTGTAATTATTTTTTATAAATTGCTTTATATCATTGTTCAGCTACGGAGCCTTTTAAATTAACAAAATAACTTTAAAGACCAAAGTTTTATTAAAAGGCAATTTGTCAGGCCCACTTCCACACAATCATTTCTAAATGAAAGTAAGACAATTCCTTGCAATATGCAATCACAGGCATCAAAGCACAAAGAAAAATGTATGCAGTTTATTGTAAAATTAGACCATTCATATCAAGAAAATAGATCTTCACAAGATATATGAGACTTGATGAAATGGCTTTTGAAAATTAATAGATGCTGGATACTTCACTGTCGCAAGATAACGTAGATAACTGCTGATGCTACATAATGCTTTCATGTAACCAGTATCTGAAGCTCTTAAATATGTTCATCCCGGTGTCTATTTAAAACATTTCTTTACTGGAAACTACTGTCCTTACAAAAGCAAATAAAAGCATGTCTAACTCAAATGTCCTTGCTTGTTTGCTTGTTTCCTTGTTTTACTTGTTTGTTGGTTGGTTAGTTGGTTTATATGTTTTATGTTTATTGATTTAATTCTTTGTTTGCTAACAGGGTCAGCCAAGTCTAGCAGAGGCACTTTGTATACCTTTAGAGGAAACCTTAATAAACATGCAAATGCTTATATACACACTCACACACACACATGCAAACACTTATACACACACACACATGCACACAGACAGATGCTCACATAAACTTTTACATACAACAGATGTAGGTATAATCTGTGAGAATCTGGATGATTACCAGTTTCTGTGCAGCATGACTTTGGATTTTTGGAAAAGGCCATAGCAGCCAGCAAAAAGTATACCGGAAGGAAATCAAGGACATCAGATTGCGGACAGAAGGCACAATATCAGGGAATCAAACTGAAGACCATAGAGCAAAGTATAGTGATGTAGCAAAGCTACCTATAGCACTACCACTGTTATCACATGCTACTATAGTTTGTCATGTTCAAGTATGGAATAAAGAACAAGGAAAAGAAAGATGGGTGTTAACATGTTCCAGGCAATGTGAGTTGACATAAGTTCATAGGTTCATAGGATGATACTAGGCTATTGGCCCCAGAGGCCCTTATAAGCCTAGCTAAGAATTTCGCCCATGTTCCATCAAAGCTGGCTTTATAAAGAAAAGTGTCTGTGTTGTTGGCAGTCAGTGCTGCGAATGTGTGGCGCTTTGTGTATCCAGTGTCCAGTGTTCAGCATCCAGTGGCACTTCATGGGTAAGCACAAAAGTACATGCTCTAGATTTGACTGCAAAGCCAAGCAACAGTGTATACTATAAGATGTCATCATATCTGAGAAAGCAACTTTTCTAAATATGTGAATTAAAATGATCTTTCCAAAAGGGCAAGTTACTATAAAGCACTAGGTATAAAAAGAAATGGTAAGTGCTTTATAGAAGAAAGTAAATAAATTGTGCCTTCCTACTGTGCTTAGCAGCTGTTTCATTAAGAAGAAAATAAGTGCTTACATGAAGCAATACTATTGTGAGCTATGAGTGAACAGAGAGAGATGAAATGGAAAACTGATACTAGGAAGAAGTAAATAACTCACGATCTCCAGGCACATGAAGTAATATGTTTTGCACTTCAAGAAATTACAGGTAAAATTACATTACATGATTTTTTTATAATTCTTCCCTATGTTATTTCTGCAGATATTCAGGGTGAACTGCTGCCTATATTGTACTGCACAGCATACCAAGACCATTGACATTTAAAGCATTTATTTTCATTAAACAACAGACAAAAGCATGTTTTCAGTGACGAGTGATAGCATACGTCCTGTGGTAGGTAAAATAGCAATTGTGAATTTCCATTCTTTTATTCATCAGGAGAATGTGTACAAAAATATAATATTATTAAATAAAGGCATGAAAGCTGTTGTGAAAATCATCTTTGGGTGTCTTTGTTGCTGCTACACATGAAATTCCAGGAATGTTTAAATGACATGCAGTCTGCATATTGTTATTTAACATGCCTTTATAATGCATGCTGGTTGAAATGAGATGACGTGTCCAAGCAATATCTTGAGAACCCATTTAGCTCTTCTATGGAGAAGACTTGATGAACAATATGCAGAAATTACTCATGAAGCATTGAACAACACAAAATCTATTTTTACCAAGTACAACATCACACTTTAACTATAAGAACATTCAGGTATGTGGAGTGTAGAAAACCTTTCTTATGCTGTGTGAATATTGGAAAGGTTCCTGTACTAAGCTGTCACAGTTGATCAAGTTTTCAGAAAACTGAAATTCATATGGCCGAGACCATATGATCGAGTTTTTTGAAAAACAGAAGCTTTTGAATGGAGATAGCTGCACAGATTAGCAAATTTACCCTTTTCCACACTATAGTGCAATCTCCAAGTTTGTATATATAATTTGCAGGGGGTGTGGGGGTACAGGGGGACTTGAACCCTACAAAAATGTAAAATGAAAGTACATTTTTATGTTTTGTATGTTTTTTTTTATGTTCAAGTTTTCAGAATCTCGATCATATTGTCTCTACCATATACATTTTGAGATTCTGAAAACTAGATCATCTGACATAGAGCCCTGCAGGTATAAGACATTGCTTTAAAGGGAGACCCCTGAAAGATTCCATGACATTCATGACAAAAGCCCTACCTTTTTTCTTGAAGGCATGTTAGTACTATTGAGAGTCACATATAACCATGGCCTACTGTAGCAGATGAGCACTAAAGGATTTGAACTGCATCTGACTGAATTGCAAATCTCATCCAATTGGGTATTAACGTTCAAATTCATGAGAGCTAAATATAACATACAAGATCTCCCTTGCTGACTTGTAACATCTTAGATTTTCCATCCTGAAAGATACGTCTGAATAAAGAAAGTATAAATTGTTTCCCTGTCTGCCTTTGGCTCTACTTGTCACTGTGGAGAGGATTTTCACTAATAAAAACTGTACAGAGTTCTACAAGAAGCTGTCTTGAGTACTGATCCTTAATAATTTTGTTTACATTCTATGGCAACCAGCCATACGTCTGATATCTCCAAACACAGCAGTCAGAAGTTGGGACAGGGCAAGCAATAGCTAATAACACAAACACATATAAATTATAGTTTCTTGTATGATTTTTTGAACATCATTGTGGATTTCTAATAGTTCCATTTTCTATTCATTTTTATTATTCTTTTTTTCCTAACAAATCTGTGACCAACTTGACCAGCTTGACTGTCAGAAGATTTGTGTACAAGGAACATGACATAAAAAAGAAAAAGAAGGAAGAAAAATCACTTGCCACTGCTGAAGACTGACTTACACTAGAGCTGAAATGCAGCAATAGTGGTTAAAGCCTTGCTGTCTCGTCCTAGTAACCAAATGCAACCCCCCCAAACTGATATAGTAATAAAGTAAAAATAAGAGGAAATTCATGCGGTCTATACTTGGCAATTGCTTTTCAATGGTGTAATCTGCTGTGTCTGCCTACAAACACATATTATTAGTTGTTTACAAGATAATGGAAATATGTTTTTATTATCTCATCTGCTAATAAATAGTTTAATAAATAGTTTATAACCAATGTAGCAGCCCTTCATTCAACTCAGTTGAGAAGATATTTGTGAAAATAAACAGAAGCAGCAAAGTGCTGTTTATAGACTACAGACTGCAGACTAACATTTCAGTCATTATGAGTTAGGAAACTTTCAAAATAACATTCACCCAGAATGTAGTAATCTTTCTACTGATGTCCTATAAAACAAAAGTATTAATTTTCCATTCAGAAGATGATGAATGTTTTATGCCTAGTTTGTCATGTAGTACAGTTAATGTCATAAACAGGTAGGAATGCAAGAAATGCCGTAACTATTGTGTAACACCAGAAAGACATTTATAAAAATTCTGAATGTACTGAAGCAATACTGTATTAATTCTGTCTTGCATTCTTATTTCATTGGTTACACAATATTGTTCAAGTTTTATTAACTAATTGTCTTTATTTATTTATTATTTATTTATGTGTCTTTGTTGACCAGGAATGCCCAACTGGACAAAGCCCATTTTCAGTAGAGGCCTTGGAGACAAAAAGGCCTTGCAGATAAATTAAAGATATCACATAAACAGAAAGTTTTTAAGGGCCACGGTGGTGCAGCAATTAGCGTTGCTGCCTCACAGCAAGAGGTTCTCCCATTCGATTCTTGGCTGGAGCACCTTCTGTGGGGAGTCTGCATGTCCTCCCCACGATCAAGTGACATTAAAAGACATGCAAGTAGATCCGTGCATGAATGGGTGTGCCTTCCTTGAAGGTTGGGCATCAGGCTGGCAATTTGGCACCGTAAAAATCCACTGCCAATCATTAGCAGGCCGGAGTTCCACTGTGGCGACCCCTAACCAGGAAAAGCCAAAAGACATAAACAGAAAGTTTTTAGTGTTTAAATTCTCTTCTGGAGATGTGTTTTTATCTGATGAAGTTTATGAATGAAAGTGCTAATCTATTAAAGGAGAACTCATGGTGGAGTATCGGTGATTGTTGGTGCATTGTGTTTTCTGCTACGTTAAAGATACACATGACAAAACATTTTTTATCTCTAAGATGCATTAGATAAACTTTTATTTGACCCCCATATATAGCAAAATATAAAGAAAACTCATCAAAAACTGGGACTCTTACATAGAAACAATTATTTTTTTACTGCAGTAACTAAAGCTACCCTTGCAAAAACATTTTACTTCCCTGCCTTCTTTATGCTGCTCCTGTCTTAACTAACTTACAAACTTCTACCTTAAGCAAGATGAACAGTGCTACAACAAAGTTGCAAAGTTTGTCACAAACTCTAAATAAGAAACACACCACTGTAAACCACTCCTAGAATTAAACTGACTTGAACTCCCCAACCAAATGGCCTTTATTCAGCTATCCACCTTGGATAACCTTAATTTCAAGCCTACTGCCTGACCTGCACTAGCCAATCTAGTCACACCTTACACATCAAATCGATCATTACGATCGGAAGACAAAAATCTCTAAGCTATCTGAAAACCCACAAGAAAACCAGGTCACTTTCTATATTCATGTTCTGTCCCTATACTTTGGAATTCACTATCTCTAGCTACCAGGTCTATGCCTGGTCTAACCCATTTCAAAGCCTCTTTAAAAAATCATCTCAAAAATAAATGGCTCTGGTCCTGCATAAAGCCTGCCTAATACTCAGGTCTTCCTCTTCTTCCACACTAACCTCATCGTCCTCTTCTGTCACATTACAGTCTATCACAGGCTGCAAGATCCTAAGGTTCTTCTAACTCCTTCTCTGTTTCTATAACATATCCTTAAGCTACTGCTCAGACTTTATTGCTTCTATTCTTCTTAACTCTCTCACTATCTATCTGCATCACTAACTTTCTGGTTGTTATTTTTTTAAATGAAACTAGCATTCTATTTTTCATGTACTATAGTAGTCAATGTCACACATTGCACTACCTACGTACTATGTTTTTGTGCACACTATCTACATCATGTATGGTGAGAGTGACTATAATTGCCTGTAATGTTTTAACTCTATAGAATTGTCTAGATATTGCAACATCTCATAACATAGTTTGTTCTTTCAACTTTTTTTGTATAGTATTTCTAATGTAATTTGTATTGGATTGGATTATACTGTATTTGTGTTGTACTGTATGTGAAGCTTTTCTCCCTGGGCCTCTGCTGAAAATGCTATCCATAAACCCAGTTAGACCACCCTGGTAAACAAGTGTCAGATAAATAAATAAAATAAAAATAAATAAAAAAAGTTCTTAAGACATGTAGATACAGTTAATTGTTCTGTAGTGATACTAAACAAATATAAAAGAGGCATTTCTTATATAGTGACATTATACATGATATTACATTTCAAGTATAAAAACCTTTAGTATGCAGTCAGTTCATGTGCAATATATGTGACAAAAACATGTTAGGATAAAATCAAATTGTGGTACGGAGTGTGAAACATTAGTTGGCTGGTAGGTAGTAGTTAAAGCTAGAAGAGGGAGTAAGTTATCGTATAGCTGATGAGCTAAGGATAGTGTCACAAGGCAGACACCTTGACAGAGGATTTAAGAAAAACAACAATATAACTAGTATTTTGTATCTGCATAAGGCTGTAAATATAAAAATGAGTAAGGTTACAAATGGAAATACTCAAGATGCAATGGAGATGATATACAACATGATGAGAGAAAGAAAGAGCAAGAGAGAAAGGCAAAGTATCTTGGAGCAAAACTGAATAAGGTAAATAGAAGCACATCAGTCAGAGAATAAAGAGTAATGACAGTGAGAGGTATAAGAAATAAATAATACACATTTTAATTTTTACTTATCTAAATATATTCCTTGTGATATTTACATATACAACTACAAAATAATTATTTCTGTTCTACTACCATAAAGGAGTTTCTTGATCTGGAACTGAAACAAAGATATCAGCATAACCACAACTCCTTTGACTGTATCCTCTGACATTAGATGTAGATTTTGCTATCAGTAAAAATGATTTTCGCATGTCCAATTCGCAGTATCACCATAAAACTTCTAGGATTTCAGGCTTTGTCAAGATAGTATAAAAAAGAAGCTTACCTTGGCAATCAATACTTGTTGCCTGTGTGCATATTTAATGTGAGACCAGGAAAAGAACATATTTTGAACTGTAAAGGATGTTATTTTTTACTGTGCCTTTACTTAACTTTCTGACACTGTAAACTTCTCTTTCTCTGCTTATATGACTGACCCAAGGTCAGGCAATGCTCCTTTATATATATATATATATATATATATATATATATATATATATATATATATATATATATATGGGTCTACCTGACATGGTCGACAGTTCATATGATCGACAGTTCATTTGGTCGACAGTTCATTTGATCGACAAGCATTTTAGTTGGGGGGCTTCAGCCCATACCCCCCAATGTGGGGGGCTGTGCCCCCCACACCCCCCCTAACTATATATATCAACTCCAGGGTTGCACAACATTGGGGAAGGGGGCAAATCTGCTTGTCGACCAAATGAACTGTCGACCAAATGAGTGTCGATCATATGAACTGTCGACCCATATATATATATACATATATATATATATATATATATATATATATATATATATATATATATATATATATATATATATATCAGAAGAAAGACTTTGGTCATAAATCTACTTAAACAACAACACCATGCTGTTGCAGTGTGCACCATACTGCAGTAGACACGTAATACACAAGTAAAGAGACAGATAAGGTAGCACCATGTAATTGATATATTTCCAATATTTTACATATGTTAGAATGGTTACATTTGGTGCGGGGTTATTCTGTGGAAAATTAAGATTACAAAACAGATATCTCAATGCTAAAGAGTTCAAGTTCAAGCTTGTTAACATATCTATGAATAAAAACAAAAACAATAAATCAAGAAGGTATAATCAGGCAGTAAATAAAAATAAAATTCTAATAAGAGCAACATGCATGTAGATAAAATAAAACAATTTAAAGAGATTAAAGTATGCATAAGAAGTATTGATACAGAAAATACTAACAACTATTTACTGCAACATAAATGATAAAACACTACATTAGTCAGTTGTAAGAAATATCAATTAAATTCGCATTTAGGGAACTTTTAAATCCACTGACCATGGGGGAATCCACAAGCCATCTGGGTAGCAGATTTCAGATATGTGACCTTTAGTAAGCAAAAGTATAAATGCTGGATGATTTAAGCCATCCATATACATTTGTTAATAGTCACCAGTTTGCTAAGTACAACAAAGTGTCTAATTCCATATCAGAAGATAATACAAATATAAGAACCCAGAGTTAACTGATTTATGGACAAAAGTACCATGACTTAAACTTTAATTATGACCCCCTGTTGAATAGGCAGTTAGTATATCTCACACATAGCTGGCATAATATGTTAGTATTGAATGTTAAACAAGAAAAATCAGGCAAAACTCCGTAGATACAAAACAAATGTGTGAAAGGAGCAAAGCAGTCCAGAGATGAACCACACAGTGGTAAATAGTAGTAGAATTTAACGTATCACAAATTTATTTTCGTAAAACACGTTTTCGTCTCACCAACACGGGAAACTTCTTCAGAAAATAAGTATTAAAACATAGAAGACAAGTTTTCACTTGAGTCTTATACAATTCAAGAAGTTCAAAAAAGTTCCGCCCATAAGCAAATCTATGCTGCTAGCCAATAAAAAGTTCTCACAAAGTTAAAAGTACAGGCAGCTGTGAGTGCTTAGTTGGACTAACCTGGTACAAGAAAATCCAACATAAAAAATACATGAAGCAGTACGTAAAATAGTATGTGAAATATAAAATATAAAATATAAAATGTAAAACGAACGTTTTACAATTCACTAAAGTAACTAAACTCTGGTGCATGCAATAATCACAGTACTGATAGTCATAGTGTAGTTGATCAACATGTGATAGACATAAAAAATAAATCAAGTAAAAAACTATTAAACAACTTGTTAACTAGTTGTTCAGTATTCACGATGATGGACGACTTGAGACAAATTGAATTATCTCAAGACACTCCTCAATTTCAGTAGGCATGAAATATTACAGTTTTCGTTTAGTCCTGGTATACTGAAGGCATTCAATAACAGCTGCCACTCCAGTTCTCTGCATTTTAATTGGATAGGAATAGGACCACCTCTAATGTCCTGTCCTACCTGGTCTATAGCTAAGAACTGGAAACAGTGACCAGGGTTAACATTTATATGTTTAGCCAGAGCATTGTCACACTTATTTTTTGAAATAGCGTAAATATGCTCATAGATCCTGTCTCGGAATCTACGGTCAGTTTTTCCCACATAAAAAGCATTGCAAGATTTACACATCGCTAAGTAAACTAAACTTTTTGAGTTACAGTCAAGTTTGTGTTTGATAAAATATTTTCTATTGGTTAACTCAAAGTAGTTACTTCTTGTTACATGTTTACACATACTGCAAGTGCCACAGGGGGAAAAACCACTGGATCTATTGTTAGACTTGGGTAGTTTACATTCCAGAAGACTTGACTAGAGGACCTGATAACAAACTATACTATACATTTTATATTTTATATTTCACGTACTATTTTATGTTCTGCTTCATGTATTTTTTAATGTTGGATTTTCTTGTACCAGGTTAGTCCGACTAAGCACTCACAGCTGCCTGTACTTTTAACTTTGTGAGAACTTTTGATTGGCTAGCAGCATAGATTTGCTTATGGGCGGAACTTCTTTGAACTTCTTGAATTGTATAAGACTCAAGTGGAAACTTGTCTTCTATGTTTTAATACTTATTTTCTGAAGAAGTTTCCCGTGTTGGTGAGACGAAAACGTGTTTTACGAAAATAAATTTGTGATACGTTAAATTCTACTGCTATTTACCACTGTGTGGTTCATCTCTGGACTGCTTTGCTCCTTTCGCACATTTGTTTAGTATTGAATGTTAGTACTGATGAATTCCTGAGCGTATTCTGGCTGTGTACTTTTCAATCAGATGAAGGACATCAAGTTCACACTCTGGAAGTACAAGTTACAGGATGTTTCATTTATTCAACTGAGAGGATAGATGGATGCGCACTACTAAAGGAAGGTATGTAAAAGTAATAATGTGCATAACAATGGTGATGTCTCTGAGATAAAAAAAGAGGTGGATTTGGCAATAGCAGACAGCTGCTATTTTGAGTTACTGTTTTGTTAAAAACAGCACTCAGATTATGTACTTTCAATATAAATTGCAGCTGACCAAAGAAGAGGATTTTAAGTAATAAGACTGGAGCATACAATTCCCTCTGTGACATATAAACAGCCCTGCCCCCCATGACCGAGGTATTGAACTTCCCCCAATTAACTGCTATGCAGTTCTGGATGCATTCCATGTTATCGGGTAGGTTGTTAATGGCAGACACTGATTCCTGAGGGGTGGAGAGGTGCAGCAGAATATGGTAATGCAACTATGATACTATAACCCTCTCCACTGAACCATGTCTTCAATGAGAAGCATATAGACAGTAAATCACAATAGGTTTAATACAGAACCTCAGTGACTTAATCTAACAAAATATGGATGCCAGGAATTTACCCCTGTGAGCAGTATTTCTGTTCAACCAGGAAGTTGGAGGCAATCCAGAAGTGCACCTGTGATGTTGTAGTAAGAATGGCTCAATAAGATACCTTGAATCACTTGTCAAGTTAGATGACAGATCCAAAAGGTCAGAGTAGTGACTCTGGTCCCTCACCATGAGGAAATCATTTAAGACCCTAACAGCAGTTGCTTCATTGAAATGTCTTGAATGAAGACAGAAATGGATCATAGATAAGAATTCACTGCACATGATCCACATTTTCCAAGGCCTTGAACAAATGGGAGTTTGAAGATAGGTCTATCATTCATTGCCCAATTCATCAGGGTCTAAGCTATCCTTTTTCACGATTGGGATAACAAAGTCTTTCTTTAGTACATATTTAAAAATTCCATTTGAAAGAAACATAGCATCAGTTTGGTACAGGTCTGAGCCCAGCTTTAGACTTCAGTCAGGTCCCCTGCAATTTCCAGCATAACAGTCCAGAAGGCATTGATGCAGCAAAGAATATAGAGGGTTTGAGATGAACAGGTTACAATTTCTGAATTATTCCACTAGAAGGTCAGAGGATTCTACATGTTGAAAGTCAATCATGAAATGAAGGTGGTAGTTGTCAGACCAAGTAACTGGGTTTACCAGGAAGGCACTGGTGGTTATCCCTAGCATGAAGATCAAGTCCAATAAATGGCCTAGAAAATGGGAAATAGAGGTACCAATATAAGCAAGTGCATTGCCACCACCTTTGTCATCATCATCATCATCAACCCTCTTTTTCCCAGTTTCACATGGATTTGGGATATTGGATCAACTGTCATCACTTTTTTCAATTCAGAGCCATTCTCTTGTCTTCTTTGGATTTCCATAACTCATTGTTGCAGGTCTTCTCTCATGTCATGCATCCTTTGGATGGATGCCCTCTTCCCTTCTTGTCTTCTTCCATTTTCTCCTCAGTCTTCTTAACCAACTCATTTTTACTTTATTGCACATGAGATCAAGCTATCCCAGTCTGTTCTCCTTGACCTTTTCTATAATTGGGTATACTTTGACTTTTGTCCCGATCCCTCATTTCTTCATCTGTCCTACTACCAATCTCAGGCACTTCATCTCAATCTCCTCATGGTTCCTTAGCTGCTTTGCCTTCAGTGTTTATGTTTCTATGCCATACAACAGCACTGAATGCATCTTACTTCCCAACTTATTTGCCATTCTTCTGTCATACATTATCCCTAGCATTCTGTAATAGTTGACTGCAGCACCTCTTATTTCACCTTTGACTTCTCCCCAGCCACACATCTAAGACACATAAAGCTGTTAAGCTGCTTCAATATTTCCCTGTTACCTCAATTTGCACCTTCTGATTCCACCATTTTCTCCAGTGACCACTAACTTGTCTGTTCTCAGTTGCATTTCATGTGCCTTCAGTTTTGTATTATGGTCCCCTATTATTTTCTGGAGTTCCTTTCCAGAGTCTGTTTGTTTGTGCCACATTATCAGAATAAAGCAGTTTTGCAGACCAGCCACCCCCCCCCACACACACACACACACACACACACATGTTTTCTAATACAATCCATCACTAGTATTACCAGCAGTGAGAACAGAGATGAACATTGATGCACAACCACTTCCACTCTCATTGGGAATACCTCTGTGAGACTGAACAGTGTTTGTAATTGTGTCATTGGGTTCATGTACACAAGCTTCACTAATTCCTTCAATGATTCTGAGACTTCAAAGCAATGTAGGACTCGCCAAATCAGCTTTATTGGGACTTTATTATATGCTTTCTCCAAGTTTTGGAAAGCTCATTTGGTCTATTTCCTCATCTCCATCTTGTACTCCACTATATGTTTCACAGCAAACATTGACTCAGTTGTACTGCAGCCTGATGAGAATCCACCCTGCTCATCTCCAGTCTTAGGCAGTACAGAGGTATCAGTTTTAAATGTTATTCTCCAGTCAGCTGGAATACAGCTTTCTCTTCATACCACAGTTAGTACTCTCTAGCGCTATATTTGCCATTTCTGCTATAATTCACATAACATTTTGATTATTGTTGCTGAAATGTCATCTGAGCAAGATGCTTTCCTGACCAAAATAAAACTCGTTAATAATGCAGAGGATTTAAAAAAAAAAAAACAAAGCGAGAGAGAGAGAAAAAAGAGTGCACATTAGAAAAACTGACTTCTTGAGCTGAAAAGGTTACCAACGTGGAATAGGCTGCAGACATTTTAATAACTGTTGTGAGTATAAATATTTAATCTGTATGACTGCACTATTTTTGGTTTGCTCAATCAGATTGCACTGAAAATACAAATCTCCTACAGTATATATATCATATGCATATCAGACACACAGACACCCACAGAGCACTTCAAGTTAATTTTTCACACACATATGTATATACAAATATATATATATATATATATATAGAGAGAGAGAGAGAGAGAGAGAGAGAAATGTATATATAGATATACTTAATATACAAACATAAATACATACATACATATTTTAGAATATTTTAACTGTGTAGTAGAACACTTTTGATAATTATATGAATTGCAAGAAGATTGTATTACTCAATGCTTAAGGAAATAAATCCAGAATCCTGACTGGAAAGCCCGATAGTAAAACTAAAACTCATATACTTTGTCCACATAATGCAGCAACAGGTTCACTAGAGAAGATGGCAATGCTAGGCAAGGCTGAAGACAAAAGAAGATGGGAGCAGCAGAAACTAGGCTGGACAGACAGCATCACTGAGGTAATGAATATGGATTTGCAAGAATTTAAAGAAACAGTTCTTAACAGAGAGGCCTGGCAAGTTAAATTCCTGGAGGTCATGGAGAGTCAAATTCATCTAAGCAACTGAACAATATGAATGTCAACTGCTTCTAATTTACATTTTCATTTATTGTTTTGTTAACTACCTTGACCAGTTTCCAGATGCATTTTGAAAAGGGTTCTCTCATAAATGCCACCTCAAGTCTTCCCTGAAAAGGAAGCAATGCATAATGATACTAACTCACTTAAAGCATTTAATAGAAATGAAACTAATTCTCAGTAATTTACCACTAAATTAAACATTTTACAAGAGATGGGGCAAAAATATAAGGTAAAAATTAGTGCTGTTTTGCAAAATCAGAGACGCTTGATGTATGGTCAGGACATATGAAGTAGCATTTGGTTTTAATTTAATTATTACTATTTCACCATTAAGCAGACCACCTTCAACTAACATATCTAAACCTGCTTAATTTATTCTAGCATTTAAGCCCATTTCACATGTTGTGCTTTTGCTTTGTAGATTATTTATGTATGGACCATTCAGCACATAAACCAGAACACAAACGTGTACCCCTTCCACTCAGACATGGCTAGAAATGTACCAATGTACTCAAATCAACATGCATGGCTACATATTTGTCACTACTTCTTATAACTATGTTGGCAACCTTCTACTGTTAGCACATGATAACATCAGCTTCTTTATCAGTCTCAACACTCATAACTTCTATGTACAGGAATTGTAACTTGCCAGTTTGTTTCACTATCAAACACAGTAGTGACTGAATACAGGAAAAATGCTTTCTGAATATTATTTTCAGACATTGCTTCTTTAATCATGGTTCATATGTAAGTACTAGATAATAAGTCTGCAGTTTATTACATACCTAACCAATAACCAGCAATCAAACGTGATAATCATAATCATCCTTGTGCCTGACAGAAAAACCTTTTAACCATTATGTCAGCCATCAAAAAGCACAAACATACTAAATGCAACCTCCAGTCTACAACATATGGTATATCATATATTCACATCTGTGTTTTGAACCCAATGCTGTGGATTATTCACAGTCTTTTACTATGCACATTACCACTATACCACCACATCAAGAACTGACTTTATTTTGCAAATCTGCAGTGTACTGTTCTGACTTGGTGTGATAATGGTCACGACTCATTTGCATGTATAAGGCTTGTGCTAACTCTACTTCTTGTATGTAGTTTGACCAGTATTATGTCTGTTTTTAAACTTACCATGAACTTTGCATCTTATTTCATCCATATCAATAGCCATATTTAATTTAGCATTTTGCTTTTTGACTAATTCTACCTCTATGGTAGTTTAGGCTGCAGCATTCAAAACATTCCTACATCCTGCCCAATCACAATTCTGTTTCTGATTTCTTCATAATTCTTGCTACTAAGTCCACAATTTTCAAACAGGTCACGCAAGCACCTTAGCAAAGCTTCAACATATGCACCCTTAACTTGTACACATCTATGAAAACACATCCTTTTATATCTTATATTTTTGGCACAAATTGTTCATTAGGTTTGCTCAGGGCTGGCCTTAGGCCATTTGGGTCAGTTTGGCATGATGTGGCCCTGCATTAGGTTTTGACAGGGTTATTATGCCTTTCACAACCAAGATATTTACATAAGAGACACTACAGAAGGTGCCAGGCATTTTCCTACTGTAGTCTTACTCCCATAGTGGTTACAAGTCCAGTATTATTAGTGACCACAGCTTTGCCCGTCATGTATGACTCACAGTGTTACCTTCTGATACTCCTATAGCAGTTAGTTGCTGTTGCTGAGTGCACATCAGGGTTTTCAAAGCCAAACTGGTTGAATTAACCATCTGGTTTTGTGAATCTCTCTAGTGACTGCATCAGGAGATAATGCCAGATTTATTTTAAAGATTGATATAGTAATACTGTGTTTCCTTTTATTTCTCTAGCTGGTATGGGTAATGAATAATGTTACAATAAATAATTGTGGCATAATCAGTCTTAGATAACATGAAAACAAACACTGGTTAGCATAAAAACTGCAGATACTATAATGAGAGTTAAATTCTGATCACTAGGACTTGTGAAAAATGGTACCAACTCTGAAAGTATGGAAAAGTGGTTTCTTGCAGTCACAAATAGGAGCAAAATAATCCCAAAGAAGTGAAATATGAGATGTGCTGGGTGGTATGATGCAGAGGTGGACAGAAAACTGATTCACTGTGCTGAAAGTGTTACAACAGTAACACAGTAGACAACCACAGTAGCAGTAAACATTAATCAATATCAATGCAATGGTGGCAATGTAAGAGCAAGTATAAGTCAGGATAGTATGCAGTATAGATGAACACAATCATGAGCAGATGTGATTCAAGAATTCAGTCAGTATAATAAGTAGAAAAACAGGTGAAAAGAGCACTGGTACCCTGTCGTAGCATCATCTAGTGTAATGTTTTCTATGGAGGAAATAAAACAGTATCCAACATGTACAATTGTTGGGCATGGGATATGAAGGAGATTAAGGAATGAATCAAATGAGCAGAGGAATGGAAAAGAGACCGACAGCAAATACAGAAAAAATAAAATACAATGCAATAAAATTAAAGAAAAAAGATATGGTGGAACAAGGAGAAAGTGTGCAGTTATCTCCATCCCAGATTCAGGAGATTCAGGCAGTACTCTAGAGTTTGGGAACAATGTTTACTTATAAGGACAGAGTGTACCCATCTGGTGACACACTTTGCTGATGCAGAACCTCAGTTGCTTATCAAGCCCTTATAGCATGCTTGAGTAAGTTAAACAGACCCTGAGAGAGGAACTACAAGAGATGCTGGTTTGGGGGACAATCCAGAAGTCCAGTAGTTTGTTTCTGCTTTATTATATCTTATGACAAAATGTAAGCTTATAACCATATTGTTTTATTTTATTTTAATATTTTAATATATAGTGATAGCATACATTCCTGATATCTAATCTAAAGCCGTCAAGTTCAAGAAGCCAGCAAGTAGAGGAAGAGGTGGGAGCGTCAAGATTACGGATTACTTGAGCTAGGGATTTAAACTTTGCTTGTGACATAAATAGGATACACTGAAGGGACATGTATGTGTCTCAGATAATTTCTCTTCTCTGGAACAGGCTGCCCATCCATGTGAAGCATAACTCTTCCCTACCCCCTATTCAATAGAAACCTGAACCAGTGGAAGGAAAATCAGAAACACACCTGAGATCTAGTGCCATGTCTCTAATGGATAGAGGCAGCCTCTAAAGCTTGACATTGATTACATATATCCCTTTAAAATAACATGTAAGGCACATAAACTAGTGGGTTACAACTGAGATGCTTGGGCAGGCTAATAAAGGCCCCAGTGGTTATTAGGCTAGTAAACACTTATGAACCCATGGCCCTATTTCATCTGATTCTTTACCTAATGTGATTGCCACTTTAAGTCATACAAACTTTTGTCGTAATGAAAGCCAGCTAAAAGGATATGAGAACTCAAATGACAAAGGTAAGTTAGACTTTGTAATTATTTTAAAAATTGTTTTTCTCAGCCTGAACTTCTTATTTTCAGTAAACCAACTAATTTGCAAGCTACAATGTCTTATTAGTGGTAAACCTGTTAACTCTGAGCTTGGTGGATTCACTTTGCATTGTATGGCACAGTTTTTTAACTAACTGAGCTTTGAAATTTCATCAAGAAGACCTCAGTTCTTATGTTATGCCAGGATATCCACTAATGTTTACTCAGTAATAATGAATGACAGTGTCAGAAATGTCAGGATTCACCATAATTTTAGTCAAACAGGTAATTTTTACTATGTAGAAAATGGCAGTGGGGTAGCATGGGGGTACAACGGTTCACTGAGCTCCCTACACTAAAGGGAAGAAGTCTTGCTCATTTAACGTTTTTATCAAAGACATTGTCAAAACAAATATAATCTACATGCTTTCTTTAAAGAAAGACCCTGGGATTCAATAAACTTCATATAGTGTCCACGCAAAGCCTACATGGCATTTACATGTTTGTGATGTGGTGTGTGGCAAGCGGCAGCATACAAATGCATATTAATGCACATGGTGTGTCTAAGCTAGGTGACTGGCACCAGTATTGCTGGCCAGGAAACCATGTAAGTGAATGTGGATATAAATTCTGTTTCAAGCAGAGCACTTAAGGTCTGTGGATTTGCGTGAAATGCCACAATAATCTCCAGGGCTTCACAGATAGCTGTCAGTCTGTTAGTGCAACACATCTGCAGAAAAGCCAACATAATGCAGGGACATTTAACCAGAAATAAAGACATATTTGTTATAGATATCCCATAGAAATGTGTTAGAATGAAACTCAAACATATATCTCAACCTGTTAGAGCAAGAAATCTGGACAAAGCCATAAATAATGGGGTGATAAAGACCCAAAAATAGGGACAGATTTTTAATATTGCTCCTCCAAACTTAAAAAGTTGATAGAATAACAGGTTGCGCAGTAGCCTGCACTTTCTGATGAGCATGAAGTTTGAAACTCAAACATCTGTCATTAGTTTCTGAAGTCAATCTGCAATGACGTGCCAATGATTTGCCAGAAAACCAAAATGTTATGAGGAAAAGATCAAAAATATGAGAAAAAAACTGGGCATTCTGCACAAATAAGGACCATAGAGAGGTACTAACTCAAATGTGCATAATATTGACTCACATCAGTCTTGAGTTCATCCCAGTGATATGGCGAAAATCCACAAATTTGATGAGGAAAACATCTGTTCATCCTGGGAATAGCTATACAGTTGAGAGGTATGAATATGAAGTATATGGTCCAAACAAAGTGTTCAGTGTGCCTATAGTAAAGCAGAGTATTGCAATATCCCATTCTTGGAATTGTGTACTAAAGCTGTGTAAATGATCTGTAACAGGACATAGACTGCCATGTAAAATGAACATTTGGGAAAGCGTGTGTATTGAATAGGGACACACACATGAATTATAGGAATGAACACTGGGAAAGAGGACATCTGGAACTATCAAATGTGCAGCAGAGGAGGGCATGTGAATGGAATATGGTTGTAGCAGCAACACCAATCACATATCTATATGGTACAGTAGGGACTGTGCAATGAAAATGTGTTTTATGTGACTGTTTCACAAGGTGGCATAACAATGGGGAGGATATCTGTGTGAGATAAGTATCCTTAAATGAACAATGCAAAAGACATCTATCAGTGTCTGACATATAATTGGAGTAGGGTGCATATTGTGAAGCTGTGCAAATAGATATACCAGAATATGAGTGCACTATCAGCAGAGGTCTGCAGCAAGATGAGCACCGGTAAGGGCTCATAGAAAACATTACAAGAACCAGCCACAATTATGGATAATATCAGAATAATACCACCAGTAAACTCATGCCTCTGACATAACATGTGTGATTTACAGTGATAAGAGATGAATCTGATATATCCACACTCTATGAGGGTAACCACGCACACTGTCTTGGCACTGTAACATCTGCTGAAGGCATTCAGAGGGACACTGTTATACCTGTATGCCACAGTATGGGCAATACAGGCTAGTTGCCTTGTGTATATGATTTTATATATATATATATATATATATATATATATATATATATATATATATATATATATATATATACATAGATATATGATATACATGCCATTAATGTTGTCAAACACCCATGTATGTAGTGTGTGCCTAAAGAGAACAGGTAGCACACATGCATCTGGTCTAACAGCTTGATTGGTGTTCCGCACCATCAGACAGTGATGTATATTCCACAGAAAGAATAACTAGGTAGGGCTAATAAGCTGTGTGACAGCTCACTGTGACAAAGGTGGTATGCTTTAGTTACACATCACTAGAAGATGTGTCAGGAGGTACATGAAGAAGGGTGCATTGTACACAGTTATTTGTGTAATGAAGGCTGGGAACCATGAAGGTATTATGGCCCCTGATGTGGATGTCTTTTACATACCCAGTACTTGTGTCACATTCAAGGGAATAGTCAGCACTGTGATCACATGCTGGTGGATTTATCACTTACCATCTACATAGCACATGGGTCACATACCTACTGGCCTGATTATAGGGTGTGATGTCCACATTATACTTGGGTGGTGTGTTTGTTCCTGAATTAATAAATCTCCCCATGTGTCTTGTTAATGCAGGTGTCATCCAGCCTGTAGCAGCAGTGTTTAGTATGTGTTGCTACTGTCTATATTATACTAATATCACAGCTGGAGTCAATGATTGCCCACATTCTGTAGTCCTTCAGGCAGCTGTGTGGACACAGCATGTGTATGTCATCTGTGATATCCATCACTTAATTAATGGACAGGAAAGGGCCTAGCGGATAGCCCTGATGTATGGACCTGATCATTGGACTTGAGATATAGGTCACGTCACACATGTAAACATAGTGAGATGCCACTTATGTGATACTCTGGTCTTCCCATTTAGTCACATAGCTGTTTATGGTCACATATGACAGTGTTGAGTGAATACCTCAGTGCAGATTTGTGTCAAATGCCTTGACCTGATCAAGTACCACAAGATGATACTATTGTCTTCATGCATGCCCTTGATGACTTCTTTGAGGCCATCTACCAGGGGTAACAGACATAATGTCACATTAACAGCTCACGTAGGTCTGTTGCACACAGCTGGAATATGACTAATGTACATTTAGAAGAGGTCCATGATCACATGTTGGTCAACCTCACAGTTGAGGAGAGTCAAAATGTCTCTATACATGCATGCATCAGGTGCTGTCCCTTCTATTCAGATGGATGCATGTTGATGTACATCCTTGTATGGGAATATAGTTCATGCGGAGGGTGTGTTGGAGTGTGTATTCAACCATATCAGGAAGGTGTATGTGCTGAGTTATGCAATAGGTGATCTGTGATGCTGTCACAGGCCATTGCTTCCATATGATAGGGCAGGATGAAGGTAAGACAGTATATGCTACCTATCATGATCTGTTCTATGGTTTTGACATAATACCCCACAAAGGTATCATTGAGAAACCCTCCCAGCTGGGGATTAAACCTTATGTCAGTAAATGTGTAACCAAATGGCTCACTGACAGAACACATGCTGTGAAAGATGGTGAATCAACCTGTACCAGTAGAGCTGCCACCATTGGCAAATCCCAGGAATCTGTGCTTGGGCCTTCTCTATATAGATTCTAATTCTTAACAGTTCAGGCTAAAATATATGGCCTTTGGCTTATGCAATTTGCTGATTCATGCATATTGGGTGCAATCATTGAGTCCACCAATGATGATAACATAGTACAGCAGGAGCTAACACAGACAAATGAATGGGGACAAAGGCACATGATGCACAATTAAATGGAGAAATGTATTTTTTTATATTGTCCATCTGAAAAGTGGAACTCCATGTTAAACACAGGATTGACAACAGTCCTGCTATGCTAACACCCAGTGATGGATCATAAGAAACAAATGTAGATAGCACTCTGAACGTCAACCACCAAATGTCCACACTGGTATTGAAAGCCTATGTTGTGCACATCATAAGTCATGCCCTCATAGTCAGATCTTAGGATTGTATGACAGAACTGTAGTCAAACCTTATCGAACAGCAGTAGAGTATAATGTTCTCTTTTGCATGTAGCTCACCAGGTACAGGGCTTTCTCAGCAAGATAATACAGGGCCTACAAACCATGCCTTGACGTATGTGGATAAAGTTAAAGCCATGTCACTGTAATCTGTTTTGTATATAGGATAAGGTGACATCTGCATGGCCACCAGGCCAGTGTCTGACCCTACCCTGGTGGGGAGTACTGCATATCTAAAAATCTGATATAGCTGATGACATCAGCAGTGTCTGTTGAGGAGTATGTGGTAATAACAGTGCCCCACATGCTGGTGTAAAAGGCTCACTGTAATTTCAAGCAAGAACTTACACACACACACACACACACACACACACACACACACACACACACACACACACACACACACACACACCATCTGAGACTAGAACTCCTAGTTATCTAACTACACAATGTAAACACCTCTATATTTAAGGCAAGTTCCACAGCTCAAGTCTGACTTGGAGTGTGTCAGACAATACTTTATAGCTGACGACATCAGCAGTTTCTGCTAAGGAGAATATAACAGTGTCCACATGCTGGTGTAAAATTCTCTCTGTAATGTCAAGCAAGAACTCTCTCACACTCACACAGTTGACTGCAGTGAGAATAGAACATCTCTCTATCAGGGTACACAGACTGCAGAACAGAGTACTTTATTCAAGATTGCCATGACACAAGTCTAACATTTATAAGAGTGCAGGAGAAGTTATAGTAGATTAGATCAGCAGGCCATGTAGGAGACAAGTTGTTGGGAGGCCTGCATAGGCCCATAATTTTATAGGTTTATAAACAGCTACTAGCCTAATGGCCCTATGGTGTTTAGAAACCTAGCTGTGTAAAGACACAATTACTCTTATTAAGCATAGTTGGATAGTCATTTTAGCAGAGCGATTTTGTGAGCAATACCAACTGGCCCTGTCCATAATGGACATAGGTGCCACCCCAGAGGTGAAGGTGACTTTACAGTCACCCAAACAGTAGTCAAGGTTGAGCTTGAACAGGGTCATTGAGGAGCACTGCTTTATACACAGTATGAACCTATTACAGATGAGAATGAGTCTTTGGGGGATATATATCTGTCTCCCTTGTATATTTTGTCTATGTCACAGGATAGGTGGAGAACCCTGTGGCAAGTTATTCTTGTCCTATTTAATTTGCAGATGTCCAACATTTCCAGAAGGGCAGGCTCTGAGACTGCTCTGTAGGGGTAATTCATTGCCAAAGGGGGACAATGAGCCACTGTATGCTTTAAGATTCAAGCCGTGAGCTTGATATCAATCATTTGTGTGTGGCACCCCCTTCCATAATATGTTACCATCACTGGGAAACTCTATATCAGTGCGTCCAGTTACCAGTCATCTGCAAACTTGGTTAACTACAGGCCATCTACCATTGCCTGCACATCAGAGAAGTAGTATGCAAACAGTTGAGAGTCCAGCACAGATCTCTGTGGTATTCTAATGATAATTGGCTATTGATGGAGGTGCAGTCCCCAACTTTGAGTGTGTGTTCTGCTGGTGAGCCAGTTGCCTATCTCTCTACTACTGTATGGCTTAGTCCCACATGGTAGATCTTCAGTATAAGACATGAATGACAGAGAGTGTCAAAAGCCTTGGATAATTCAGCATAGGTGGTATGTCCTGTTATCCCTCATCCAGGTCTTTGGGATCAATATTCAAAAGGTCCACAAGGTTCAATAAGCAAG
Source organism: Protopterus annectens (assembly GCF_019279795.1). Taxonomy (NCBI): domain Eukaryota; kingdom Metazoa; phylum Chordata; order Ceratodontiformes; family Protopteridae; genus Protopterus; species Protopterus annectens. Next base: position 1,135,357,755 of record NC_056729.1, on the reverse strand, counting down.
ATCTACCCTTGCAAAAACAAAATGAGTTGGGCCAAGCGTGTTGAAGGTCACCTATGTCCCAGTGGATATGCTCCATGCTGATTCCTTCCTTAGCCTTGCAGATAAGTCTTTTTAGGTGTATGGGTCAATAGTTGTAATTCTGCATGTTACCAGATTGATGTGCATTGCATAGCACACAACATTTGATATTACATTTTGTAGTGTGGTTGATATATGTATGGAAAAAGTACTGAGACACCAAGGTTGCAATGCTTGGTGGAGTTGACAACACATGGATATATTATAAATATGTGACATATCATTAGAAAGGGCCCTCAGTTTGTAATGTTTCCACATGTAATTTCATGTCATACACAGGAAATGGACAGTAAACAGCAGTAACACAGCATAATCTGTACATTTCCATAGCGCAGTGAGCAGGGGATTTGTGTGACAGTTAGCAAAGTGTGTAAACATGAGATTCACATGTTTGAGTGTAGCTAAGCAGTGTGCAAACATGAGCCGCATTGCTAAATTCTGACAGCTAGTACTGAGTCTATGAAATACACATGCTGTTTGACTGACTCGGTGATAGCATATATTAATGTACTGAAACATTTGTTTTCGGGGCCAGATGGTACTAGGTTCAAATACAGGTGTATCTAAAACTTATAAATACTTTTAATTGCAGCATAATAATGCAATTACATGATTTGTTTATATGAGATGTGTTGCTGTGTGTTGGCATAGAGCAGCAGTGTTAAGCAGCATTGCATGGGAGTAATGGCACCTTTTTGTCACCATTCATTGTTGCTGCACATTGGTGCCCATCGCAAACATGGAGTCCAAAAAGTGAAAGGATCCATTGCTTTTTCAGCAATTTATGTGTGTTGTATGTGATTCTATTATTTGACCAGATTAAAGTAGTGAAATGGGTAGATAAAAAAGTGATGAAATTGGGAGCAAGCATGGGGAAGAGCAAAGAAAAAGACAGACAGGAATGTGCAGGAGGACTGAATCAAGTGTTTTAAGAAGTAACATGTGAAATGGAGAGCTGTGTATGGGACATTTTTTGTGGGACAAGTGCTCATTTAATTTTTATTTCATTGAGACAGGAAAGTTAGGAAAGGGAGGTAGGTATGTCTGGGTCAGGTAAGCTGGGTAGGTGAGGAAACAATTGCAGGCAGACAAGACAAACAAGACTAGAGAAAGGGATAGTGATGGACACAAAAAGTTGGTGGCTACCATGATTGGGGTGAGGGTGGGCATATCCCAAACTCATGGTCATCAAGGTGGGTGACAGTGAGAATCGAGTTCTCACCCACTGGACTGTCATTGCAGTCACCTCACTCTGCTAGTGGCTGGAGTGCTTGACATCTTCTCCTCCTCCTCCTAGTACTACAGAAAATGAGGGAGAGCAGCCTCTCAAACCAGTGTAGGCATGCATCAACAGTGCAGCTTATAACCCTATGCACCATCCCTGGCAACATGGTGTGGGTGATGAAATCACCAACTTCATCACTGCTCCCGGAAGGTACCACTGGACCAGCCTATGGGGGACTACCTGTGGGTGCAGGTAGTACAGGGGCAGTAGAGGCAGTGCTGCCAGTTTGGCTCCCAGACATTCTGGACATCAGTGCTGGAGCCAGTAGGGACAGGCAGGTGGATCCAGTGGGGCTGGCCTATCCCACTGTGCTGTGAACCATTTAGTGATGCACTACACATGGATGCCATGTACACATTTTGACAACACATAATAAAATTTAAAAAAAATAACAAAAAACATACTCAAAATAAAATGAAATAAAAAAATGACACAATGTTTTATAAATAATATGAAATAAAATAAAAATAACATAAAAAAGACAGATAAGGATTGGGGTGAGTGAAAAAGAGATAAGATTAGTACCTTCATATGTGACAAACAATGCATTAATTCAATTATTTGACTCCGTTATCTTAACTTTTACATTTAAGGCTACCACCTCCTAACAGATGAGCACTATATTACAGGATGCATCAAGTAATCCTTGAAATGTGCATATATTGCACATATGCGTGTTTCAGTTATACAGATTAAAGTTTACAGCAGGGCATTTATGCCACTGGCATAAAGGTTTTAATTTAATGTAAATATTATTAAAGAAATAAGAGTATTGTATAGTTGTGAAGTGTGGTATTTGAATCCACACCCTCTGACTAAAGTCTAATAGTGTACTCTTAGATTGTGCTACAGACTAATGCATGCATACTTGCTTTTACAGTTGAGATATGCATGCTCAATTTGATATAACTCTATGAAATACCAAAAAAAGCTATCTTTAACTTTGAATGCTACAATAACAGTACTCTTCTACTGCATACTTACCACACGCTTCAATCATTCTCACCAATCTAGTCCAGTGGGCTTGGACATTGCACTCCTGGTCACTGGAAGCTGTGGAAAAAGCAGAACAAAACAGAAGACCATTATGAATACCAGTCTTGCCTGTATTCAGCTTTCTAAGTCTTACAAGTACTCTCTGGAGAAGATACTTCTATAGAAGTGGAATGTCCTCAGTCCTAAATTCCTCAATCCAATGGTCAAGTGTATCCCTCTTCCTCCTATGTAGGTCATTATAATGATGCCTACATTGTTGTTCAGTGTGCGGGATACCAATGGCACTGGATACAGCCTGGGCTAAACTATCCCAAGCCTCAGACTTGTTCTGGAAGCCAGAATAGTCCCCCTGTAGACAACCTTGGCTGCGGTTCTTAACTAGGAGTCCAATGAATATCCTCATCTCCTGGACACCCCAACTCTATGCCCTAAACCTGGCACCTTCACCACAAATGTCTGCTATGTCTGCCATGGATCTATAGCAATAGAGACTGATGCTTTCCCACTAATTCCAGTTATCACATTTACTGGTAGTGCACACGCTGTTTGAAACTGTTGCACTCCACTTACTGTCACATAAACACATTGCTCAACAGTGCACAACCTCAAGCAACGTGTTTGTGCAATGGTAAGCGGAAAGCAGCAGTGATATATTACATAATTGCAATTACCGTTCCAAGCTTATTTGATGTCCAGGCAGTTGTGTATGTGTGTTAGGCAAATGTGAAGGCCATGCCAGTCCAGCCAGCAAATTATACTTAGAGGAATATAGTACACAGTATAACCACAGTCATATATCTGATAATAAATGTGATAATGCATAGATAAATAATTAAATAAATAAATAACTGACACAATACCAGTGCCTCATTCCTTATGCATATAATTACTATCTTATGTGTTATACTTGAGAGTGACTATGATGGGAAGTAGAACAACAGTAAACGTGTATGGTATATCCTGTATTTGAATCCACGACCGTGCCATGTGTATGGCAGTCCTACACTTACACTAGCTGCCACAAGAAGTTTGAAATAACATTTGTCTATCTTTTGGTTCATTGCTATAAACTGCAATGTCACAACAGTGGGAAAAAGGGTTGCACACATTGCACTAGAACCCAGGACCATCTGTACTAATGTCCTACACTTACACCTGCTGCCACAGGACTAGTTACATGACATTCCCTATTTTCCTAATCATTCTTAAGGTCCCACTGTTAACCACAGAGCAATGCCACTTAGCATGTTTGTGCAATGCCCAATAGCATTAATTGAATGTATCCGGTTGCTATGTTTGTCTGTCTGGGTCCTGTCTGCTTCCTCGGTGATCCAGTTGTCCAGTTTGCACACTGCCATGCTTCATGCAAATGAGATAAGTGCAGCCAAACCCACCAATCATTTCCTCTATTTCCATGCAAATACTGCAACCCCCCTCAAAAATGAGACAAAGATAGAAAAGGAAAAAAGGGGAAAGTAGTTGAAATTAGGCAAATTAATGTATAACATACACACAAGAAAATAATGGCTCACATGAGATATGTCTACATAGATCTGGATTTGATTTATCTTTGCAGCAAAGAACTGAAGTAATTCTGCACATAGCCAACCTCAACAGCATCTACAGTGATATCAAACCATACAACTGTTATTTGTACACATATTATTTTTGGATGCAGTGCACTTAGTGATCACATAACCTGTTCTGATTATTGCTTGCAAGTATAGAACTCTGTCTTACTTCTATGTTTTTGGTAATTTTTCAGTTATCTGACCATTACTCTGAGACATGCAATGTGTAAGCCATTCTATATCATTGGCCTTAAAATGTGGGAGGATATTAACTGGAAATAATATGATATGCAGTTGCCAACAAATGAAGGGCAGGTTGGATGTTAAGGAACACAGCCTGTGAATTGTGTGCTGCTTACTTACATTTCCAGCCTTATATCTAACACTTTATAGATCAAACCTGACACAACCAGTGGAAGTAAGGTAGCCTGCAGTGCTGTTGTGTCTTCCTTCTCCCAAAAAATAATAATTCACAGTTGCAACCTATTAACAACAAACACAGAGGGAGTGCCTGCACTATGTTACATCTCCTACACAGATCCAAGTATTTGGTATTTAGCAATTCCAATGAGTTCATACCTCATTTACATCTTCACTGTGCTGACAGCCCTGAATCTACACCATATAAAAAGGCAACCATGTAGCTAGGCAAATTGATGGTGAGGAGACTTGTTTTTGTTTGAAAGACTGCACATAAGCTATTTCTTCAGGATAAATCTGTACAGAGGATTATTAAACTTCAGAAGGTATGCTTGCATTTGTCAGCTACATACTGCATGTGCTGGAATATATTTAAGACAAATCTGAAGTAAAAGCTTTGACACTTTTATCTGCATGCATTAGTTATAAGTGTACTGATGGCTCTGGGGTGTTTGTTAAGCCATTTCACAGGTATACACAATTGCCAATACATGAAAATTGAATGCTCTGTGATAAATATGTACAAATGTTTCAAGGACAGTTCCTTTGGTAGCACTTTTAGCATTTCAAAGATGGCTTGTTAGCAAAATGTGAAACTAACCTGTTCTTTTGGGGGGAGCAAAGCTGAGTTGCTGGTATGGCACAAAGATAGACTGTTCTTTTGAGGGGGAGCAAAGGTGAGTTACTGTTATGGCACAAAGAAGGATTATATAGCTATTGTTAATCTCCTTGTTTTGTATCCTGCCTGCTCATATTTTACATCTGTAGACTGTTTTATGTTTCTCCAGTGGGTAAGACTGAGTGGCTACATTTTATGTTTTATCTGAAAACAATTATTTTGTAGTTATGTGACACTTATGTGTATTATCCTTCTGTTGTCTTTTAGAACACCTAGGAGTATGCCACCCAGGTGTGTCAATCCTCTGAGAACCACCTTCACTGATGCTGAGAACCAAGTGATAGTGGATGCCTTTAGGCAACATGGTGCTTTTCTGCTGAAAGGGTATGGGAGATATGGCATGCAGGATGCAAATTTGTTACCAGATGGTTGATGATGTGAATGTTGTAGATGGCCACAGCAGGACATATGAGCAGATGCACCACAGGGCCACTGACATGATCACATCTGTGTGGAGGAGAGCAGCTGCAGTGGACCATGACCAGATGATTACTGGGGAAGAACCTTCTAGGAAACCACCACTACACCCAATGAAGAGTTCCTGGTGAGTATCAGAGATCCAGACAGTTCACAGGATAGTGCAGTACAGTATGTCCTGGATGTCAGAGCAATAGTTTCAGAGACAACAATCATGTCCCAGTAGAAGCTTCCAGGTAGGCTTTGGTATCTCAACAGTTGAATACTGTTGTATAACAAAACAATTGTAATCAATATGTTACTTTTGTGTCACATTACTTTTTTTGGGGGGTTGAAGATTGCTACAGTTATTAGCTTAGGTTGTAGCTGTCAACCACGTTCTTGTTGAAAATATAGTTAATGGACATATAAAGCGATGAAAGCATTACCCCCTGTGTTAATGTTACATGTGATGATGTTGCCCCTACCTTTTTTCTAAAGTTCTTCCAGGATCATCTGGCTTGCAGAGGGGAATTTCACCTACAGAAGGTAATGCAAATATTTTTATGGCAGTACTGCTGTGCAATTTAAAGAAATATTTTAGTGTGTGATGTTGAGATCAGGCTTGTTGTTTGCTTTGTTATATCATATGTAATAGTGGCAACAACTGTTAGTTTGTTAGCATATACTGGAGTATAGTAGAGTAGGTATTATTTTTTTTTCTGTGTTTGTTGCTTTTCATCACAAGTGATCATGACAATGGAAGTGTGAGCCCTCTGCTACCTGATGTCAGTGTATCAGCAGACTCTGTTGATGATGGCCAAACAAAGGCACATTTGGGGGTGCAGAGGCTGAATCTGACACTGAGGTTTACATACATCCATCCCCTGCAATTACATCAGACACAGACAGTAGGCCTATGCCTACGCATTTCAGTGAGCCCTCAAATATTGGACAGGTGAAGGGAGAAGCCATTGCTCAAGGAAGTGTGGCTACTGTGGAGTTGTGCCTGTTGACTCTGGCCATAGCAAATTTGTGGGTAAGGTGCCACAAAGATGGGTTGATAGGGGTGTTTGGATGAGGCCTGCTGTCCCTCCACCACTTGGTGCAAGTATCTCTTCCCGTGCCACTCAACTTATCTTTAGGACCATCCTGGAGGCAAAGGCACATTCTCATAGGTCCTAGAGACAAATGCTCAGGGTTGTAGATATGGCACAGGATGATATGCATGACTGCCTCCATCATGTTTCTGATTCAATGGATCAGATGAATGACATGGAACAAAAGGTGTCTGTGATGGACCGAGAGGTGTATGTGATGGACCTAGGGCTGCCTGTCATGAAACGAGCATTGTCTGTGATGGAATGTCTGCTGGGAGAGGAATGGCATCCTTCTGGGTGTGGGTCAGCCACATTATCTGCTGTTAGCCAACATGGCTGTGCCTGATCATGCTCCCATAGTGGGAGCACTTCCACTACTCCCATCACTGAGTGTGCTGTACACACCCAGACATGGCAAGCCATGGCATCATGGTCCTGGGTATCCCCGTGAAGAGAGCTCATACAGCAGACATCAGTCATGTTCAGGTAGCAGCAGTGCATCTGACTGTGGGTGTGGACATGCCAGTGCAACTCCTGGTAGAGCCAGTTCTCATGGTCAGGGACAACAAAGATGAACTGCCACCTTTGCCATGCACTGCTCACAGCTGTCTGACATGCCAAAATGTTGAGCCAGCACAGAGCTTGGCTGTGTTCATGCAGAAAATCACACACAAATTTCACCTGGAGGACCCCTACAGACATACACACACACACACACACACACACACACACACACACACACACACACACACACACACACACACACACACACACACACACACACACACACACACACACACACACACACAATAGTTACATGGTTCAGATGTGCAGCTTAAAAGTCATTTTGTCTCACTGGCCATTTGTTGGTTTATCCAGATGTCTGCCTGCTTGTCTTTGTTACTCACGCACACTCACCGACCTTTTGTGTCAGCCTAGGCCTCCTGCCCCCACACAACACCCTGTGCAAGTGATGATAAGTGTGCCAGATCCCTGTTTTCTTTTTTTTGGAATCAGGGATACATAAACTTTGTATCTGATGCTCAGGTACATAGCTGATTTAAAGTGCTCAGAATATCAGCATTTGTGGTGTTGAACTTGAAATTTTACCTTTGACTTATATTGGCCTTGGAAAGTTACAAATTTGATAGCATAAACATTTCCCAACTTTATTGTGAATGATCTTGTGAGAGTTTTGAAGTCAGAAACTGCAATGTGTATCATTACTTTCTAACTTCTTTCTTTAATGATTTTCCATTACAAATGTCTGGTGCTAAAGTGGGCCATGCGTTGACCATCACTACTTTTGAGGGGCATGATTGTGTGAATCTTTAATGACCGAGGCCTACTACTTAATAATGAACACATATAGGCCACACAAGTCTCTGCTGTCCCATGTTAAGATAATTTCTGTACCAATCTCCCACCTTTTACTTCCTTATGATACTAATTACTGAAATATAAGGATATGACACTCATTCACATTATTACACAATACACTCCAGGTTCAAGACTAACCTTGTAAATACAGCAGGTGACACAGTCATAGCTCAGGGCTGATTCTGTCTGATGCAAACAGTACATAGCCGATACATGGGGGGAGTAAAGGTTGTGTGAGTTGCTTGGCATCAGTGTTACTATATGTATGTGTGTAGGGGGAAGGTTTAAGGCCCCTAGGTGGTGAGTGAGCATACTACGCATTGTCTGTTTGCCAATGTAAGGGCATACTGAGCATGCCTATGTCTGCCTAGACCCACAGCAGCTGGTTTTCCCCCTCTGATTCCTCATCTGCCTGTGGCTATGGTGACCTTGGCATTGGTGGTGGGATGTGTGCCCCTTCCCCTTGCTGATCCTGCTGAAGCTGTTTCCTCAGGATGATGTTTTGCAGCATGGCACATACTGTTAATATTTCTGTGCATGCCCATGGACTGTACTGCAGGGCTCCCCCATATGCATCTAGGCACTGAAACCATGACTTAAGCAGCCCAAACACACACTCTACGATATTTCTGGTTTGAACGTGTGCCTCATTATAGCATTATTCCATGGGTGTATGTGCATTTCTGATGGGTGTTATCACCCATTTTCCAGTGCATAGCCTGCGTCCCCCAGTAAATGACCCTGTGGGATATCCCCCCCAGCAAACAACTGGTACAGCTGAGAGATGTGCCAGATATGTGAGTAGTGGTAATTGCCAGGGTTGGAATACTGAAACAGGTAACTACGCAAACAGGAATGCAGGCAAGAGGGCTTGAGGCACGAACACAGTAGTAGTTTCCAAAGTTTATTCTTCAGACTTTGCTTCAAACAAACGATAAAAATAATAAAAAACAGTAACCATAAAGCGCTTTTCGTCTCACCCCTTAGTGAGACTTCATCAGACAGTTGCAACAAAAATGTTTCAAACAGTATATACAAGTTCCAACCACATCAACTTATTTGTTGACGAAAGTCTCGACTAGGTTCCCTCCAAGCAAAAGCCAAACCCGCCCCCAAGGTAAGCAGGAAAGAACAATTAACCCATTGTATGCTTCTTTAAAAATCCAGCTTCTTGTGAAACAAGTATGTATACAGTAAATATATTTGTATATGTGTAAATATAAATATAGCTCATCAGTTCGAAAACACTCTTAAAAGACCTTTTAAAGGTATATTCAGAAATATTTAAAAAAACATGCTAACATTAAAACCAGTAGTTAAGATAATAGTAAAAAGTGAGAAGTCAAGGATGAAGTGTAAAATTGAAAACAGTATAAAATAAAATAATTTACCACAGTGTGAAAAAGTATTAAAATCTTAAATAACCTTCAATAGTAGTTAATAATGACAGTTCTAAAAAGTAGGATGAAAAAATATATAATGAAACACTTATATTAGCCCCATGTTGTCTGAATTTAAAACCATCAAGCTAAAAAGCTATAAAGACTGGAGCAGAGAAAACCATTCTGTAAAAGACGTCCGGTGAATATGATAAAAGATGAAATAAGAGTGTACACATTCACATAAACAACTCTAAATGCAAACACATTCATGTGTAGATAACAACTAAGTGAATGTGAATAACCATGTATATGAATAAACATGTATATACCTAACTGAACAAATAAGTACATTTTTGAATATTTAGATAAATATTTAACATACCCTGTTTAAGCAAAAATATGAAACCTTTCTTGCAGGCTGAAGTGAATTAGGTATATATTCACCTCATTAAACTTTTTAGTTTAAGGATGCAATATATAGAATAAACTTCATTCAGTCCTGGCAGGTAGCAGGCCCTAGTATGAAGTTGCCATATTAATTCCAGTTTTTCTAGGAATAATGAACTAGGGCCACCCCTTCCATCACTCGTAACCTGGTCAATCACTCTAAATTTAAAAGAGTGTAATGGGAAAGTACTCACATGTTTAGTCAGAGCATTTTCCTGCTTTGATGTTCTAATGCTGTAAAGGTGTTCGTAAACCCTTTCTGATGCTGTAAAGGTGTTCGTAAACCCTTTCTTTTAGTTTCCTGTCCGACTTCCCAATATAAAAAGCTGGGCAGGCTTGACATTGGGCCAGATAGACTATATTTTTAGTATTACAGTCAAATTTTCCCTTTGATGCATAGGGCATTCCTCTGATCGAGAAGTTGACCCCAATCTCCATGAAGGGGCATTGGGGACACATGCTACACTTTATCATCCCTTTCCTCCTGCTTCCAAAATTGTCTTCCTTCCTAGTCTGTAATAAGCTTTTTAAATTCCTGCCACATCTAAAAACTACTCTAGGGTTGTTCCTCAATTTAGCATATAAATTGTGGTCAAGGACTATTAAATCCCAGTTCTTATTAATGATGTCTTTGATATCATAACTATTGCTACTAAATGTAGTAATAAAAGTGGACCCTACTAAAGGGACATCATCATGTTCATGCCTCAAGCCCTCTTGCCTGCATTCCTGTTTTTGCAGGTACCTGTTTCAGTATTCCAAGTCTGTCTAGTGTGTTGGCTGGCATGGAGGGGACACTAGAGGCTACAGTATTGAACTCACAGGAGGGGAGTACGGACCCGCTAACATTACTGGTGGGCAAACTACTGGAACGAGTGGATTGTTTAACAGCTACAGTGGAATCACTGGTTACTACCACTTCATCCTCCCGAAGACCTGGCATAGACGCTAACATTGATGAACCTGGGTTCAACACTGTGGATGGATGTGCAAATGGTAATGATGAACCATTACTTGATGTAAGCATACATGCTACTTCAACAGAACCGGTTGGTGGAAATACAGTGGTTGAACAAGCAGCAGACCCAGTAGAGACTGAACCCTTGAGGCTTATTAGGACTTCCCAACTCTGGGGTTACAGGTTGGCTACAGGAGTGGCCGACATTGTTTGAACCGACGAGTAGTACTCCGAGGGGAGACCTGGCTGAAGGCACACAGAACTCTGCTGTGGATATTCACCACTGACTTGAAGAACTTGGATGGAATGTTGGTGAAGTATTAAAAATTACAGTTAGAAATGTCATATTTTAAAGAATGTACTAGTGAAGATATTGTCCCTAAAGGACTGAGGTCCTGGCAATACCCGAAAGGCCTCATTCAAGGTTCACAATTCCATGAGGGGTTGTTGAAGTTGTTTAATAGACACAGTTTGGAATTATTGGACTTGATGAGTAAACACTATAGAGTCATGACTGAAGCCCTTTTAAAAGAGGTGACTGCATTAGATGAAAAAATATGAAGTAATGCTGATTTTTCGAGGTACAGATTTGAATATGACAGATGCCTAACTAGTATAGACCAGCATATTACCAAACTAAAAGTCACTAAAATAAAGAAACTGAACAGGGACAGGGAAGCATATGCATCTGGCTCTGCTTATCCTAACCCCCCCATCATCACAAACTGGTCAGGTCCTTGGCCGAATTTTTGGATCAACGAATGGTACCGGTTATCAAGCCAGGGTCAACCCTGGGTTAGATGGCAACAGCGGCCAGGGTCCGCCCCTACATGAGCAGGCCATAGGCACCGCAAGGGAAACTACATGAGTCCAGAATGAAACTGGTAACCAATATAGGAATAATAACAGCTTTGGAAACCAACAGAATTTTCGGTCACAAGCCTCGGGGTACAACCTGAGGCAGGGTCTTCCCAAAGTGAACTACAGGGACTTGAACAGGTATTAGTATCAGACCCACAACAACCCAGTGCAGAGAACAACTTTGAACTGGTATACAATAGCCATAGTGACTTTAAAATTTTAATTTTTTCCACACTGAAGGTGAGCATTGAGCTAGCAGATTTATTAGCGAAAGGATTAACTTTTGTTCCATCTCACACAGCCTCCTTTGCTGAAACTATAATTGACTTAAAATTATTCACAAGGAAGCTTAACTTTAGTTACTTGTTTGGGGCTAGACAACAACCTCAGAATCCATTCTATGTACATAGTACCTATTGCCCCCCATTACACCCGGCATTAACAATGTTTGAACATGTTTGTGAAGTGGACTTATTCAATTGCATTTGTGTACAAAATCAAAATAAAGGGAAGGGTCACATTACTAAGGAAGAAGAACTAGCACTTAATTTGGTTCAACAGGCACAGGTGAGGGTGATGCAACCTGACAAGGGTGGAGGACTGGTTATAATGAATAATGATGAATATGTCAATAGAATGGAAAGGATAGTAATGACTGAAGCATACACGGAGGTGTCCCGTAACAAATTAAATATTGTTTATGGGAGAATTTGTGCTAACTTAGAAGAACTGTTTATTGAGGCAAGGATTGAAATGGATATATACAGTTTCTTATGTATGCCAGCACCTAGAATTCCAACTTTGTTTGGCATCCCCAAGATCCACAAGATTGTCTCGGACCCACCAATGAGACCTCTTGTGGATTCCAGGAATAGCATCATTTACCCATTAGCCAAATATATTGACCATTTTTTGCAGAAATATGTAAAATTACAAAAACAGATCTGCAAGGACTCATGGGTCCTTTTTAAGGAGTATACAGGATTTACAGTTTAATGAGGGCTTCAATTTCCTAACTATAGACGTTAAAGATTTGTACACATCCATCCCACATGTTACTGCTAGAACTGGAAGCTCCTAGAAGTTTAATTTCTCTGCTCACTGAACTGCTGGACATAGTGTTGTCTAATAATTATATTACCTTCAACAACAGGTTTTTCGTCCAGTCCATTGGCATAGCAATGGGCTCCGCATGTGGAGCCAGCTTTGCCAACCTAGTGATGGCTTCTTGGAAAAGGGAGTTTATTTTAAATGTACCTGAAATTAGAAGCCAAATACACTTTTATACAAGATACCTGGACGATATCTTTATGTTGTTTAAGGGTGATGAAGTGGAAGCTAACAATCTAGTGACATACCTCAATAATACCACTGTTTTTTTACAGTCCATGAAGGCCTAGATATGGGAACCACCAGGCATGACAGGGCTGTGTGAAGTATGGTCTGCAACTGCTTGATGTGGATTACAATGTAGTCCTAGTTTACCAATGAGAGGTGAAGGAACTCATATCCTACTGTTCCAGGGATGGGGTGTCACTGTATAACCTGAACTGGATGACATTTGCTGGTAAGCCTTGACATGGCTCATGTCTGGGAGTTGGATATGAGGATTAAGGCTGTGAGCTGTTAATGAGTAACTTTCTGTGGTACAAGGTTTGGTTTCCTCAGCCTTCATTTAGCTGCTGTGTGACCTTGAGCAAGTCACTTAACCTGACAGTGATTTGGAGCAACTGTGTATCAGGGCTGGGCTCGTTAATGCTCTCCTGAACTGCATGATCAGCAACAACCTATGGACCTATGTTCTGCTTCGATATGGATACGGTACCACTGCATGATGTGGTCTTAGATACATTTCTAACTTGCTGGCAGGCAGTGCCAGGGCTCCTGACTTCCTGCGAAAGGTATAGGATGCCACTCATGAACTGAACCAGATAGAGATCCTCGGGCCTATCCACAATGAGGGGTGATAAGCCTTCGGACAGCTCATATGCATACATCCTGCAAAGGCTCTGGTACGTTCACCATGGGTCTGTACTCTACATCAACAAGAGAGAGCTCTAACATTGTTACCACCAATGTTGGCCTAGAAATTCTATGCGCAGAAGTATTCCTTGCAGTAGTATCTGTCAGTAGAGACCTCACTAAACCTAGCATATCTATCTACCTATCTGTGTGTGTACATTTCACATTTACACACAGCTTATGATGGTGTATGGTAGGATCCTCAGGAATGTTTCATAGCACATGCACCACTTCAGTGCTGACTGTGTGGCAACAGACTTGGCTGGATGACATTTCTGTTCATTTATCCACAGTGTTGCCTGCATCTCAGGGTCCAAAGGTAGTGGTGACACCATTACATTCCCATGTGTCACTAGCTTGTGACAAGTATGTCCACAACAGATACCGTGTGCACATGTCACCCTGACTGTGATGACAGAGGAGACACATGTACCTGACACAGTGTAAGCATCTATGAGAATATGACTCACAGAAAGCCTTTTACCCTCTGGGAATGCTGGGTGCTCTCTCTCTCTACAACCACAGTGATCTGAATATTTCTGACTATATCTACACTTTATTTGAGATGCACTTCATTACCTGCAAGTGGCACACATCATGTCATTCTGTTTCTCTGGACTGTGACTCATGATCATGTCTGTCAGTATCACCATCATACTCACTTATAGGTTCATAGGTTCATACTTGGCTATCTGCCCTGGGGCAATTATAAGCCTAGCCCGATTCTGTATGGCTTACGCCACCCCTTTATTTGAGTATACTGTGCCCTTTTTAAGGTTTAGTTTACTGTGCCTCTGTCTAATAGTGACACGGGAGTAATCCCTGAGACAAACCTATGATCCCCCATCCACTTATCGAGATTTTTCTTGAAGAGATTCAGTGAGCTGCTCTGCCTCACATGAACTGGAATTCTATTCCAGAGCGAAGGGAGCCTCTGGGTTATGAACCTGTCCCTCCAGCAAGTTCTATTTATTTCTGTGCTGAGGTTCAAGTCCCTCGAGCGTGTGGCTCTAAGGGATTTAGATTTATTGAGGTGGAGCATGTCCATTAATTCTGGATTTGACATAGCTTTGTATGTCAGGCATAGATCGCCTTGAAGTAGGCGGTATGCAACTGAGTAGAGCTGGAGTTTTTTTAACCGAGCAGCATATGGCATCTGTTTGAGACCCTTGATCCTCTTGGTGAGATACTTTTGGGGTCTTTCTAATTGCTGCAGGTGTCGGGTAAGGTACATCCCAAAAGGGGCATTATATTGCATACCAGCTGCATGTTTGTCTACAACATCAGCCCTTTGCTCAGACTTAGAAAGAACATCATGGAGAACCCAATGACATATGTTACTGTGATGCCTGTGTGGTGTTCAGAGCAAGGACATTAATGAAGCAAACGATGTGGCACCCAACCTTATATACACTGGCAGGAGGGCATTGTTGCAGGCCTCAAGTGACTATGAAGATAAATACGCATAACACCAAATGAATTACTCTACAGTCTCTCTCTAAGAACAATATCTTACCCTATGTATCACTTATTGGCTGTGGCATAATGGCAACAACACCCAAACCACCTGCAATAGGAATAATGCCTTGTGCATCAGTGCTAGACACAGAACTGAACACAGAAGGCGTTATAAGAGATCTGGGAACACAGGTTGACAGCAACCTCTCTTTTGACCACCACATTGCTACTGTGGGCAGAAAGTCCTTCTGTGTGGCACACCTCATTACTAAGGGTTTTGCATCCAGGAAGAAAGAGGGCATTGTCTCCTTCTACTCTTCCCTCATAAGGTCAATCATCAAGTACAATGCCCCATTTGGCATGTACCTCACTAGATACCTGCAACAACTGGAGAGGCTGAAAAAGTACTTCACAAAGAGGATCCTAGGCCTTAAACACTTGTCCTATATGGACAGACTCAGAAAACTATTCTCTGTCTCATATCTCCTACTTAGAGGCGATTTCTGCTTGACTTACAAAGCCATGTCTGACCCACCTCTGTTAGAAATGCTACATCTAAAGAAATCCCAATCCATCCGCACCACACACTCCAGAGACCTCAACCTCATTACCATAATCAACAGAATGTGCTGGAGGGACAGGTTCATAACCCAGAGACTGCCCATGCTAAGCAATAGACTTCCCATACATGTCAAACAGAGCACCTTGCTGTCCCTCTTCAAGAGAAATCTTGATGAGTGGATGGGAAATAGAAAATTCACCCTGGGGATCACTCCACTGGCTCTACTTGGCAAAGGCACTGGGAACTTAGGTCAGATGGCGTGATGCCAGGTTAATCCTATGGGATAGGTTTGTAAAGGCTCCAAGGCCATTAGTCTAGTACACACCTATGAACCTATGAACCTAGCATTATGTATGTTCATTATCCCTCCATTTCTCCTACCTCCTGACTGACATGAGTATCCCTAGGCAATGTAACAACTGCCTCATGTAGACTAACAACCCTCTACTACCTAAATCATCCAAGTACAATTTGTGAGAGATGTAGCTACACTAAGAATCTAGAATCCTTGCTTTCTCACATACAGAAATAGTACACCTCCTATGCAAACCATGTGCTCAACACATAAACTATCATACTCAGAGGTACTCACCAGAAACCTACTTAAACACAACAGGCCTTCCAAACACAAACACGCTACACCTAATACAGCACATACAGCACTCAATACACATAGAAACACAAGCACCAGTGTCTCACCAAATAAGCCCCTAAGGGCTTATTCACTCATAGGTGACTCAACTATGAGACACACAGATGTCCCACTCACCAGGCTGGACAAGGAGAAGTTTATGGTCAGCTGTCTGTCAGGTGCCGGGATCCATCAGATCACACATGCTCTCAAGTTAGTCAACAACATGTACCATTATGATTATTTCATCACATAAAATGAAAAAGCAACCAGGAAATCCTTATCGTTTATTTAAAACAGAATACTTCAAATCACTGCTTTAGCATCTTTGCTTATACAAGCCTTTAACAGAGTACGACTTGTTCCAAAAAATTTAATTAAATACTTTTTACCAAACATCAATTAATCAATTAACATCAATTACTCAATTTCTATAATATTTAAAGCAGTATTATTTAAAAACAAATTCATAAAAAAAATCTCCAATTACATTCTTGTTTAAGTCCTGCTGGACTTAAAGTATTATATTTTAAAATAAATATAGATTATTATTCCCTTAGCTTCTTTTTTACATCTATTGTACTAAAATTAGCCTTTTTGATGCATTCTAAAATGGGTACTTGTAATCCACCAAATTCTCCCCCACATAGCTCTCAACCTACCATCTCCAAAATGAGGAACACTCACCTTCATAATGTGGAACAAATGGGCAAAATGTGGAACACATACTAATGACTTACTAACAACTTCAACTAGGAAGGTCATAGGATGGTTAAAATATGCTGGTTTTACTTATAAAGAAGATCCTTTAATGAATTAATATGATTAATTTCTATTTACCATGGATTTCACTTAAAAAAATTTCTAACACTGAATGTGTGATAGACTCTTTCAATATGGAACTTTGGGGAACTTCGAGGAACATGAACTTTTTAAGACCCCAAATGAGGTACATTCCTCATAATGAGGTGCACTTGAGAGGTATGCTCCCCCATGTTTTTCAAGAAAATGCAATGCAACTGGGCTAAATTGACTGCCCTTTTTAATGTCACAAATATATTTTTACCCTAGTTGCTAAACTTCTTTTGCTTTCTCCAATGTAATATTTATTACATGGACATTTTAAACAATAAATTATTCCTTCACTATTGCAACTATGTAAGCCTCTTTCCTGAAATGTTATCCCATTCACTCTTGTGAAAGTGTTTTTTACAAAAGGACAAATACTACATTTACCACATGGGAAGGTTCCTTGTAGAACCATATCTCTACATCTAATGTTTTCTGGTAGATGAAATTTTCCATGCACTAGAAAATCCTTCAAGTTTCTACCTCTAGTGTATGAAAATGTCACTTTCTTGTTATAAATATGTATTAACCGCTTATCTTTTTCTAATAAATCCCATCCATATTTTATTCCTTCCTTAAGCTTCTCACTGAAAGGGGTGTATTTTGTCACAAAAAATACATTTTCTTTTAAATTCATATTATTCTGATTTTCTCTCTCATTCTCTATACTGCAAGTTACTTTTTGCCCATGTCTTTTTTAACTTACTTTAGTTATAGCTTGTTGAATCTTTTCAACTTGATATCCTCTATTTATAAACATTTTCACAGTTTTTTTGCATTTCTTCTTCCACATCTTTCAGATCACTACACATTCTATTTATTCTTAACATTTCTCCAAATGGTATTGTCTCCATTATATGTCCTGGATGGCAACTCTCTCCATATAATAAATACTCTCTTTCTTCAAATGTTATATATATTTTAATTCTAATACTACCATTCTTTCTACCTTCTATACTTAAATCCAGAAAATTCACATTATGTCCTAGTTGTATGCCATCAAATTTTATCCCAAATCTGTTATTATGAAGGTCTTTTATAAATTCCGGCACAAATTTTGATCCCCCTTTACACACAAATATTATGTCATCAATTTATCTGTAATATCTCTCCACATATCCATTAAAAATGTACTATTATAAATATATAGATTCTCAAACAATCCCATGAACAGGTTTGCGTACATTGGGGCAAATGCTGCCCCCATCGCTGGCCCCTGAAATTGTTTATATATCTCTCCATTGAATTCAAATATATTGTTCTCTAAACAAAAATGGACTAGTTCTATTATATACTGTATTCTTGGGCTGTCACCCAAGAAATGAAGAACTGCTTCTAATCCATACTGATGTTTTATACTTGTCTATAAACTAACTACATCCATTACTAAAAAATATTTATCCTTATTCCAGCTATTTTCTTTTATTTTTTCTTTGAAATCCACTGCGTTTTTAATATATGAAGGTAAAGTTATGGCTTTTGGCATAAATCACTGGTATAATAAACAAGAAATGTTATTTGTGAAATACGCACAGGCAGACACTATTGGTCTGCCTGGAGGATTTTCCATATCTTTATGAATTTTAGGCACACAATAAAATTTAGCCATTTGACTTCTTTTACTTGTAAATTTGTAATTTATGTCATCATCAGAAAGGTAATATAATCTAACATCCTTCCTTAATCATTTCTCATACTCCTGGATTGTTTGTTGATATTGTTCTATATTCATTAATTTATAAATATCCTTGTTATTAAGGTGTACATAGCATATTTTTAAATATTGCGTGTAATGCTGTATCACCAACTTGTCCCCCTTATCTGCTGGTTTAATTACTATGTCCCTTCTCTTACTTAAACTATTCAAGCATTCCCATTCTTCTTTAGTAAGATTATATCTAATATCATTCTTCTTTATATTTTTTTTTTATATTCCTTCTCTGTGGTATAATTTATAAATGTTAAATGCTATTGTAGAGTTTCATTATTACACAGAGGTAGATAGTTACTTTTACGTGCTATCATTTCACTGTTCAACTTGCGATATGCATTTGTAATATCTGAATCACAGGGGAAAAAAAACTATTGTTACTATCATCTGTATCATCCCTAGAAATATTTAAATCATGCTCATTGAATTCATTTTTAAACTGATAAATTAAATATAACTTACGTACAACTTGAAAATTTAAATTTTCATTTCATATAATCTGGGTAAAACTGTTGGAACAAATTTAAGTCCCTTATTTAACACTTTTAAATCCATTTCCGATAGTGTAACTTTAGATAGATTCACAACATAATTTGAATTTAAAGTCCCACTAAAACATTCACTTTCAGTTCCATTTTCCTCGTTTGTTGTTCCTATATTCATATCCATTTCCCCTTTGTTGCTCTGGCTCGTTCCATGACCTCTTCCATATGCCCTTGGAGTTCGATTCATTATGGAACTGTTGATACATGTATCTTCCATTTCCTGGCTTCGGTAACCGGGGATATTCCTCTTCACTTTCATACTCCATCGATGATGCTCCATATTCTCCATTAGGATGAAAATTACCCTTTTCCACTGTTCCTTGTTCTCGGAATCTGATGAGTTGATGTATACGTGAGCACTTGATGACCTCAAACGCAATATTGCGCTCGTAGTCCCTCATGTCCCGTGTTAGTTTGTTCTTTTTTATTTTAATAATGTCATTCTCATATGATGTTAATTTTTCATTGGTGTTTTTCAAGAATTGTTCAAATACAGTCATATTTGTTTGTTTCAATATTTCTTGGCCTGTTATTTAGCTTCCTCTTTAATTTTTGTTCTTTTAAGCTGATATCATTCTACTAATATATTAACCCATTCTTTGCTATAATTATGTGCAGCAGCTGTCCAACACTGGTGGAATTGTTTTTCTTCTTCCACCGTTAAATCAAAAGGCAAAGATGGGTTTTTAATAGAACGGAGTCCTCTTGGAGTTATATCTAACTCCAGATATCTTTGTAGAATTTGTAGAAACACAGACGTTTCTTTCAAAATCAGTTTTTCCATTTTATCAAGCAAATCTTGTACATCCACATTTGTAGACAGCTTTACACTTCCACGCACTGCCGCAAATGGGTTAAAATCAACCAACCTTCTGCCTTCTTCCCATTTTTGAAAAAAATTGGTTGTATTACTCACACCCGAATGTTCTTGTTGCACATCATTTTTCGAGACTGTTTCCCTTCTCGCCCATTGAAAGTAGGTAACCGTCTAATGAAGTTTGAGACGAACCATGTCCCAAATCTCTCAATAGTCATGGAAATGATGAAAAAGATTCACTGGCCATTCTGGACAAAAAAACAATACCACTGATAGTAGCGTATTATTTCACCACATAAAATGAAAAAGCAACCAGGAAATCTTTACCGTTTATTCACTCATAGGTGACTCCTCTGTGAGACACACAGATGTCCCACTCACCAGGTAGACAAGGAGAAGTTTATGGTCAGCTATCTGTCAGGTGCCAGGATACATCAGATCACACATGCTCTCAAGTTCATCAACAACATGTACCATTATGACTCCATCATACTTCATGCTGGTGTGAATGACTTGAGACATACCTCACTGGACTATATGAAGAGAGACAATGTTGAGCTCTATGAATATGTGTCCCAGACAGGTATGTCCCTAGCCTTGAGCAGCATTCTGTTCTCACCTAGGATGATACCACAAAAAATGATTGACTTCAACAATTGTCTTAATTTCTGCTGTCACTCTAAGGGGATCCAGTTCTTGTTAGCCTGGGATAACATGGTTGATATACGACACTGCTTTGCCAGAGGTGGTCTTCACCTGTCACCTCTAGACTTTTGGTTACTGGCTAAAGAACTTGTTGCCCCATAGTGTCTTTTTAGGCAAAGTTTCAAGTATCAGTATCCTGGCCTTGCAAGGCTACAATGCCTTCTGCACTTTCAAACTGCAAAATGAATGTGTGACAACCAAAGGAGGAGGAGGAGTATCTTTATCAAAGATAAATACACCTCTAGACTGGTTAGACAGGAAAACTCCATGGAGTTACTCCAAGTTCAGCTGTGTGTAGGACCACCCTTCAAGTCATTGTTAGCTATAGACCCCCTTCAATGAACCAAGATAGCCATGCTGCTTATTTGGACCCACCTGAGTCAATCAAATTGCAACCAAATACTCTAGTTATGGACAATTTTAACTATCCCTCCACTGACTGAGAAACGTATATGAGTGCCAACATACTTGCACAAAGGTTCCTGGACTTTGTTAACACTAATAACCTGGAGCAACAAATAGTATGCAACCCCACAAGGGGCTCAGATATTCTCAACCTGGTCCTCATCAATATGGGTGACCATTGCACCACCACAAGTCTAGGATCCTCACTGGTTAAATCTGATCACAAATCAGTAACATTTGAAGTAGCTATAAAATCTGAACTGCTCTTAGGGAAAATCAAGCTAAAAAAATTTCAGCAAAACTAATTGTATTCTTCTAAGAGATGCCATAAATAATAGCAAGCTCCTGTTCCTGCAGATGACATTGACAACTATACCAAGGTTTTCACAAATGCCCTGTGCAAACACTTACACAAATGTATTGACACAACTGTACCTGCGAAGATCAAAAGTAGATCCTGAAAAAAAAAGCCTCCCTGGTGGACATCTAGCATTAATAAGTTATACAACAAGATGAAGAAGTTGCTGTCTAAGAACAAAAAAGAGAGGGGCCAGCACTGGAAGTACACTCGCCTCTGCTTGAACAAACAGATAAGACTACTTGTGAAATCCTCTAAGGGCAACTTTGGAAAATAATTAGCAACCATAGCTAAGGATAACCATAAGGCATTCTTCAGCTATATTCATAACTTAGAAGGTAGGACCCAGATGTTTGCTGAACTAGGGGTACATGGAATCACACACACACTGGTCCTGCAAAAATAGCTAACCTATTAGCCAACAGGTTTGGTACAAATTTCACCCCCCTGTCCCTCCAAACATTCCACATAGCATTCCCTCTACATCTCCCTCACCTTACATTTCCAAAGAGTAAATCATTAATGTTCTCTCCAAGGCCAAAAACACAGCCTTTATGGGACCAGATAGCGTCCCAGGTTGCATTTGAAATGGTCTAAAATATGAGTTTGCAAATCCATTAGGTACTCTCATCAACCACTGCGTGAGTACTGGTTTTGTCCCTGCTGAATGGAAACAGCACCTGTCACACCCTTCATAAAGGGGTTACAAAAAAATATACCGCAGACTATAGACTCATAAGCTTAACCAGCTTTATCTGTAAGGCCATGGAATAAATCATCATGGACTTTAAAAATAAAGATATAGGTGATCTCCAAATCCTTGATCCAACAAAGTTTGGTTTTGTCAAAGACAGGTCATACCTGTTAAACCTTGTGGACTTCTTCAAAAATGTCACCAGAGCCATAGACAAAGGCAAATGTGTGCATACAGCCTACTTTGACTTAGCCAAGGTCTTCAACACAATCCCAAATTCAGACATCATTTATAAACTCTCCCAGTTGATTATCAGCCCTTATGCCATCAAGTTGGTTGCTAACTGGTTCACTGACAGATTGCACTCAGTCAAAGTCGGGGCCTTTACCTTAGCCAGCAGACCTGTCACCACAGGGGTTAGTGTTAGGCCCCCTAGTGTTTGGAATATACTTCTCAGAAGTTCAGGCCAAAATAGAGGGGCTGTAGCTGACTATGTTTGCTGGTGACTACAGAGTAGGTGCAATCACTGAATCCCCAAACAATGTCAGTATACTTCAAGAGGGACTTACACAAACCAGTGACTGGTTCCAAAGCCATGGACTCAGACTCAATGCTAAAAATACATTTTCATCCCCTTTAGTAAAAACAGTATTCCCTGCAGACTATCATATAAATAATAACACCCTAAGTAATAACTTAGTAGTGAGAGACTCAGGAACGCAAGATAACTGTAGCCTAAACTTTGACCACCATGTGTCTATTATGGTAAGGAAGGAATCTATGTTATACACCTCATTAGCAAAGGCATTGCCTCAAGAGCAAAATAGGTCATAACACCCCTGTACTTGACCCTCATCAAGTCAATAATTGAGTACAATGCTTCCTTTGGTATTTACCTTACAAGGTACCTGCAGCAACTTGAGAGACCTCAGAGATTTCTCACTAAGAAAGTTTAGGGTCAACAGCACATTTCATACATTGACAGACTGAAGTCACTGTCACTGTACTAAGTAGCATAGAGAGTACTTTGAGGAGACTTGTACCTGTCCTACAGAGCAATCTTGGATCCAAACATAATGGAAATGCTGCACATCCGCAAGTCAAATGGGACAAGGGTCACCTACTCTAGGGGCCTAAACCTGGCATGCAACATCAATAGGAACTGCTTGAGAAACAGATATGTCTCTCTGAGATTGCCACTCCTCTGGAATAGGTTACCAATTCACATCAAACAAAGCCCTCTATGACCCTTTTTAAGCATAGCCTGGATGACTGGATGGGAAACTGTAAACTCCTAATGGGGATTTCACCTATGACCCTCCTAGTTATGGACAGTTGTTGCTAACTAAGATCTCAAGTTTAGGCAAGATCCTGTGTATTGAGTTTCTCTAGTATTATATTGGGTACACATGGCTAGGTTCATAAGTTTATAGGTTGATACTAGGCTTATGACCCTAGGGTCTGTACAAGCCTAGCTATAACAATTCCCTGGCTATTTCTTCCCACAGACACTGCTAAGAGTTTCCAAATATATGCTTTAAATAAGTAGACAGCAAAAACAAAACAAAAGATGAGGCTGACAGTGCCTTTGCAAATGAAGCTTGGTGTTTCAACGATAACTTTCTTTGAGACAATTTCTATTCTACATGTGACCTGTTCATTGTTTGTTGGCTGGTCCATCAACATAATCCTCCAACAATCCAGCCAAGTAATCATTATGAGTCTTCAGATCCAGGATTTTTTCTCTTTTGGATAGGAGCCATTCTCTTTGGTCCTGACTCTTGCATAGAAGAAATGCCCTGCTTTTTAAGATACTCTTCAATTTTTTCTTCATCTATGGAATCCACAGGAATACTTTGCCATAGTTTTTGAAACTCTTCATCCACTGTCAAGGGGCAGCTCATGTTATTGTAAAAAAGGATTTTCTATTTTTCTTGATGAGAAACAAATATGATCTGGTCTTCTAGAGCCTTTATAGACTTCTGTGCATTAGGCAGTCCTTCTTCAATATCATCTAAAAGTATTCCTCTCAGTCCTTGCTGATCATGCTTATCTAAAAGTCTTAGTAGTGCTTTTTTGTCCTTCAAATTGTATTTTGGCTTAAATGCATACTTTCCATCAACTTCCTCAATTGTAGGATTGTTGATCAATGCCTCACTCATTAGCCACTGTTTCTGTTTCTATTCAATATCTAGATATGTTTCATCCAAAATTTCCTCCAGGCTGTATTTGATGAGTATCTCCACACTGATGACGTGTCTTCAAGTAATTAACAATTTTTGCATGGACTCCAAACTTGTACCCAGAGCTTCCTGAAAGTGCTTTAGCATTAAAAGATCCATTGCTGGAATCTGCATTTTGTTTTGACCCTGATGCAGAGCTATCCTGATCTAGCTGTGGTTTCTTCTTTTTAGTCTCTGAAGGCTGGGATGGATGCTTTTCTACCGCAGGAGTAGAAAGGGCTCGTTTCTTAAACAGATCTCTTTCTCTCAAGTAAAGCTGGATCCATTCTGCAATGGTAAGTAGTGGTTAACTCCTGAGAGAGGTTTATAAAGACCTTTGGGTCATTAGCCCAGTAACCACATATGAACCTATAAATCCTGGAGGATCAATGCTTGTTGTAGATCACTATATTTCATTGTTTTTTATCTTGTATTTTGCCTGGCAAATCATATCTGCAAGGCACTGGTTAAAATGGGCCATCTCTCAGTTCTACCCACTCACTGTACTGATATCCTACAGCAAAATTGCCTCACCTGGTTGCATACCTATTGGCCTCTGCCCTTTATTCAATAGATATAGACCACATTGCCTGAGAACTTGCAAAATAATCTCATTTTCAGCAAAGGTGAAAATTTCCAGCTTCTGTTGGTCTGGTTGTCTTCTAGATTAGATGATTCCTGTAAAGATAAAGAATATAACAGAATGTGTTTATTTTGATTGTGAAGGGCATGTATACAGGTAGTGTGAATGTATCATATTCACATAGGCACATGTTTAAAGCATGTAAATCTGAGTAGCTCTTGTATGTTACAATATGGCAGTTTATGACTGATGCATATCTGGATGTGAAGCTGGTAGAAGGGAAGGGCCGTGTATAAGGTCAGGTGGCACGATGCCAGGGTAATCCTATGGGCTAGGCTTGTAAAGGGTCTAGGACCATTAGCTAAGTACACACCTATGAACCTATGAACCTATGTCAGGTAATTGGTTGACTAAAATACTACCAGAGGTACTGTGGCCAATACGGTAGCCATGGCTAAATGTCTGTAACCTAAATAGAGGAAAGTTAGAGTGAAACATTAACAGCTCATCTGTTATACATCACAGTAGTAAATTAGTTGTACTTCCTGCAGACATAGACTGGTGGTGATATATGTGTGAAGGTGTTATCAATGTATGCCTGGGGTTTAGTATACAAATGGATATGTCAGGATAGATGCTTCTTAAGTACATTTGCAATATATTCATTAGTTATGCACAGCAGGAACCCACTAAGGCTGCTTTATGTGAAACAGAGTAATCAATATAGGTATAAGTCAATGACATGTATCTTTGGCGGTGTATATTGTCTGCCACTTGTAGGCCATGGCCAGGACTGTTACCATATGCTGCTGTTACTGCTCCCAATGATTTTTTACAGTTATTGAATAGCAATACCCAGCAGTAGAAAGACCAATACTTCACATCAGTTAGAACATTAGCCATCCTACCTTATTCTAACTGCTTAAAGCTTCATCTGTTCCATTACAATGGTGTGCATCCTTATCTTACAACATAAGAAGAGAGAGAGAGCCCAGTTTAATGTATTTCATTTATACCTCACAGTATGTCAAACCTTATCGCTGTGTTTTTCACTATGCAGGTCCTGGTAAGCTCCAACTTGAGGCCCAGACATGCCAGACAAACTTGAGTTCATTGCGGCTGGTGATGTGGATAGAATGGGTACACTGGAGGGGAGTGTGTCTGATCTATCATCAGTGGTGGCTCAGCTGCAGCTGCAAATATCGATGGAGGCTGTGATAGAGCATTAGCTAAATGACACCCTATGACATATAATTAGACATATTTCCTTGTCTGGCAGGCCTTGACCATGATGTTACTAAGGAGTCCAGGTAAATTCTATTCTCCACTCAGCAGCATCAGTAGACAAAGATTCTGTACATGCTTCTGTGGATCAAAATGGAGCCCCCCTGTAGTCAACATCTCAGACTATAGACTGCATGGTGTCACATCCTTATTATAATGTCACACCCCATATTTTGTGCAAGGTTCAACCCTCCCCTTCACCATTTGCCTACTGCCTGCATGTATGGAATCTTTTTTCTCACCCACACCACGTGTGTGCGCAACTACCCTTGGTTGCACTGTGCATGTGTTTGTAATACCAGAATGGTGTCAGCAATACAAATGCAAGTGGTCTGTCAAGACAATGAGCACTAGCATAACTTAGAATATATCTGTAACTCCCAAGAATTATTTTGTGATAATGTTAGAAGAAAACTCACTTGAGTCTAACAAATGGAGAGTATAGCAAGCTGATCGAAACTTTCAAATGTCCTTCAGCAAAGTACACAAAAAAGCTCTAGTAAACTGAGTTAAATGTATTCTTTTTTTCACAAATGCTGCATGTCAGATGCATAGAATATGAAAAAAATATGTAATTGCTTTTACTGGAAATGCAGCATAATTATTAAAAACTCAAAACTGAATTCTCAAATGTGCGCATATTTGCAGAGCCTAAAAATCAGTGTGCCTTGAAATATTACTTTGTGTCAAAGGATGCATTGCATTATTTGGACAATTGCCTCCCACACAGCTATGTAGCTGTGGAAATAGGAAACTTTACATTCATAATTAAGTTAAACAACAAATATAAAACCTGTAATTCTTAAATATATATATATATATATATATATATATATATATATATATATATAGAGAGAGAGAGAGAGAGAGAGCAGCTGCTAAGTTCCAGTTTTTGCATTTATTTTGAAATCTGCAGAGTTAACTGTAGCTCTCGAGAACAAGTCGAAAAATGGAATTTATTCATGTGAAACTGCACAAGTGACATTTGGACTTCTAAAACAAATAATTCTGTAATTCTTTAGCTACTGGTAGTGATAGAACCACATAAGTTGTACAATCTTTTTTACTTACCATTTGCCTGTTAAACACATTTTTGTACTTCGCTGAGCAAATGTACATCTGAATATATATTTCATTTCACAAAGCACATTGCTTAGTTGTACTTATTTCACATAAAGGATATTATTAATCTAATTGCAAAAGTTTGCATCTGATGGTTTACTTATTAGCATAAGGGTATGTGCGCAGACCTGGTGACATCCCAATGGTTGACATCTTCCTTTTGAAGAGTTATTGCAATTGTGTGGTTTTGTGTGTGTGTGTGTGTGTGTGTGTGTGTGTGTGTGTGTGTGTGTGTGTGTGTGTGTGTGTGTGTGTGTGTGTGTGTGTGTGTGTGTATGGACCCCATGTCTCTGATGGACAGAGGTTGACAGTAAATAAATTAATCCTCGACTAACATACCCCCCACATAATATTAGCTACCTCTTTACTAATGTATCCCACCATATGGGCGTCCATGGAATTCTGGGAAAAAAACTGGGTTGGGTTGTATGGCTAGACTTGTAAAGACCCTGGTGGTCATTAGTGTAGTATAAATCTATGATCCTATGTGTGTGTGTGTGTGTGTGTGTGTGTGTGCATGTGTGTGTGTGTGCATGTTTATGTGTGTGTGTGTGTGTGTGTGTGTGTGCACGCGCGCGTGTGTGCATGCATGTGTGCGCACGTGTGTGTGCATGTTTATGTGTCTGTGCATGTTTATGTGTGTGTGTGTGTGTGTGTGTGTGTGTGTGTGTGTGTGTGTGTGTGTGTGTGTGTATGTGCGAGCGCACGTGTGTCAGTGTGTGTGAAAAATCTTTGTTATGTTCTAGCTACTGTTGGTAGGATAGCACTGAAAGCCACTAGGCTGCAAACTAGGTGTGTAATATCCTAGCTAGCCATGGTGGAGCAGTTTGCATTATTGCCTCACAGAAAGATATTCTCTGATTTGATTCTCAGCTGGGGTGCCTTCTGTGTGGAATCTGCATGTCCCCCTGCATTTGCGTGAGTTTCCTCTGGGTGATCCAGTTTCCTCCCATGTTACAAAGACATGTGTCTTGAGTGTTTCTCCCTGGGCCTCCTCTGAAAATTGGCTTGTTCCAAGTCAGACTTTCCTGGTAAAAAATGTTAAATAAATAACTCTGATGCACTCCTGGTCAGTATAAAGCTTGTTAGGGTTTGGTAAGTGTTGACTGTTACTGAGGCAGCAATACAGATTTATCATAGTCCCTTAAGAAAAATGTCCAATTACATATTATTTAGTGAACAGCAGTATAGATTATGAGAACATGGTCACTGGTCACACATACATTTATGTTGGCAGGTGAATGTTTCTATACCCATTCCTCATGAATGAAACTGTTTTGTGCTCCAGATGGCAAACTGACCATCAGCTGATTGCTCAGTCTTAGATTCCCATTACCACAGCTTACTACAGTTAACCACATTTATGCACAAAGATATAATGATCGAGCATTGTTTTTTTTGGGGGGGAGGGTGTCATGGGGGCTGAGCACTTCCCAGAACTACTCCGTGTGGTGACTTTCTCTGTACCCCTGAATACTAAGTATATTTTCACTGGGATTGCACTAATTTGAAGTAAAGGGAATAAGGTAAGTATTGCAGTCCCTACAAGTGAATGAAAACCCAGAGTCAGACTATTTAGCAATTGGTGGGATGGGATCTTTTATCAAACATTTGGCAGTGGAGTGTGTTGGAGCTTTCTGACAAAAACATTTAATTTTTCAGCTTGGTAGTGGGAGATTCAGCAGAGTGTAGGGGTAGGAGTGACAGAGATTTAACTTGAAAATAGGTGACTGCATAATACTACTTACAGATATCCAGAGGGTGTTCTATGCATAGGTCATCAGAGTTTAAGAAGTTCAGGAATGAGGTGGATTTGATGTTCCATCTTTGAAAAATCACTAGAATGTCCAGTGAGAAAGATGAAGGTGGACATCTGGCTACCTTTATTTAAGGATGTGGGCAAATACTTAAAACTGAAAGTGTTCCCAAATGTGAAGGAAACCTTTGAAAGCTAATGTTATCTGATTATTTAAACAGGGGTGGTGCCACACACAGCCTCCATTAAAAAACTGCAGGGGATGTGCTAAATGTACACCTGGAGATGGAAAGGAGTTAAAACTATCAAGGAAAGCATCAGGTCCTCAGATAAGGGATGGACTATACCCCATTTTATTGGTTAGCTGTTATAAACAACATGGCACTTTTAGTGATGGAGCTGAAAAAGATCTGTTTAGGATGGCAGAACTGACCAGAGAATGCAAAATGTTATGTTGGTATGACTGGAAGGAGGATGCCAGAAGGGAAATTTAGAATTCCTGTCTTATAGAGCATAAGATAAAGATAAGCTTTAGAGGTCGAAAACATGGAGAAGAGATGAGAAAAGAAGAGAAGAGAAGAGAAGAGAAGAGAAGTGAAGAGAAAACAGTTTCTATTAAATCTAGGTCCAAGTATTAGAAAAAAAGAGGGGAATGACTGGAAAAATGGCGAGTGATCAAGGTGTAAGATTTATATGCTCACAACGACTATAAAGAGATTAAGGAATTTTAGGTTTTAAGGGTTGAATTAGGGCTTAGCTGAGAAATGTCTTATACAACCAAGCCTGAAGAGATAAATTAAGATGGAATATAAGTGTGTAGTGGCAAATCGTGAATGGCAGTGCAGTGCTACAAGTGAAATGGAGAAGACATATACGAAGGCTATACACAGGCACATAGGGCAGAATACCAAGTTCTTCATTTTGATCAGCTCAGGAAGATATAAATGTCTGACAGTCAGCACGGAGAAAGGATGATTTGTAGAAGATTATATGGAAAATGAAGTGACCAGTGGATGTGCAGACATCAACTGGAAATATCATACAGATGGTAGATCACTAAAGCCAATAACTCTGCTGGTGAAGCACTATTCTCTTGCGCCATATCCAAATTATGGAACTCCCTCCCACCCACAATTACCTCCAGACCATCATGTACCCACTTCAAAACTTTACTAAAAGTGCACCTAAAAACATGCTGGTTATGCCCTTGCAACTCCCACTCTAATATCACCCACTCCATCCAACCACTATCTTTCTTTCCACCCCACTAACTACCTTGATTATAGCAAGCTTGGATGCTCATAAGCCTACTACTTATTATACAGCATTGTAACAATTGTTAATGTCTGTTATGTACTTCACAGATAAAGATTCTAGTTGTCTACAGATGTACTTTGTTCTTCATCTGTAACTATGTAATTAATTGCTATGCTAATCAAATTGTTAATCGCTATGTAAATGCAATGTAACTACTGTCTGTATATTTTAACTGTGAAGCTTTTCTCCCCGGGCCTCCACTGAAAATGGACCTACATCCAGTCGGACACTCCTGGTCAACAAATGTAAATAAATAAATAAATAAATAAATAATAAATAAATAAATAAATAAATAAAATATCTTCTCAGTGAAGTTGGGCAAAAGAAATCATAGAAGGACAGCAAATAACTCAGAGAGGGCAGATTATATACAGGTATGTTAGGGCTATGGTGCAGTATATGAGCTCCGAGGAAGTGAAATTTTGACTGGAAAGCTGGATAATAGATACCAACTGTGTTCATTCAGCTGTATAATGGTAGGAAGGTCTGTCACATGGAAGAGAGGATGGGACAGAAGGCTGATGCTGCTAGACACTGTAAAGTTGCTTAGAAGAAAGTGAAATATCTCTTGAAGATTATGATAAGCAGAATTAAAGGACTGAGGCAGGGAAAGAGCTAATGAGTGGTAACTGGTAAAAGTGGCTAGTAGAAGACAAGGTGAAGGAGAGACCTGGTATGAAAGGAAAGATAAAGAACAGCTATCCAAACATGTAATGTTATTATAAGTGGAATTGTAATAGTAACTACTAAAAGACAGTAATATAGGTGAAGGTTAGTAGTTGAAGAGCAACTGACCAGAATATTATGAAGGCATATCAGAAATGCCAATATCTATAAAAATATGAAGACTGTAAAGCATACTAGTGTCAGAGCTGCAACTGTAAAAATATATTTTTAAAACAAATAGAAAAATCTTAATATATTTTTTAAAGATACAGGGGAAGCATAATATTACATTTTTGCAGAGTCCAGCAGAAGGGAATGTTACTTTAGAAGTTTAAGTCATACAGTTACAAGGCCACTTTCTTAAACAAGAACCAAATGCAACTTCATAAACTTCCCAAGCTTGACTAATATCATTCTCAAAGTCCCTTATTAATTTGAAGTTTATAGGTGCATGTGGCATTATCTGAAAAGAAAGCTTCAGTGAAGAAATGTTTCAGTTCAGGATTCATACAAACATGTATGCAACAAATCATACTTGTATGCTACAATGGCATGTTTTTTTTAACAGTGTATTACTTAGGCAAAGTACACTAGAGTAAGAAAAAACACTCAAGTAGAGGGTTAAATCCAACTTTAATTTCAATTGGAATATGCTTTTTTCACCTTAGGTTAAGATAAAAAAGTGCATTGTTTCGGTAGTCTGGTGGTGCGTTTGTTAAGTTTTCAACTTCACATCCACAGGGCCTTTGGCTTCTGTACTGTTCTCTGCTCACTATGTGTGGAGTCTGTGTGCTTTTTTTTTTTTTGAATCTGTGTGGATTTTCACTGTGTCCTGTTTCTTCCCCTCAGATTATGATAGTTGCTTGGCTGTACTAAATTACATTTAATTACACTGTTTATGGCCTTGAGAAAAGAAATCATTGATAAAAAAGTGGCCAAGGAGGATGATTCCATATCCAGTTAACAAATAAATTAAATTAAATAGTTAAAA
Source organism: Protopterus annectens (assembly GCF_019279795.1). Lineage (NCBI taxonomy): Eukaryota > Metazoa > Chordata > Ceratodontiformes > Protopteridae > Protopterus > Protopterus annectens. Next base: position 1,135,325,504 of record NC_056729.1, on the reverse strand, counting down.
ACATATGTTTTTATATCTTCTTATATGTGTAGTACAATCACAGTCATAGTGAATGAAGAATAGGAGGTGTAAAAGCACAGTGCCTTGTTCTACAGAAGATGATAACATTGCAAGGAATTAATCCCTTTTAAGTTCTTTACTTATTCTGTAGCACTTTAGTGTTTTGCATAAAAAAAGACTTTTCTGTTTTATTGTTGTTCTCTGCATTGTTCTTGTCTGAAAAGGCTTTACTTTTTACAAAATATAAATATTGAAAATGATGCATTGTTATTGTTACTTTTCAAAGCACTATGCAGAATCACATTTGGTTTTGCCATTCATTATTACATACTAAACGTGTGCTTTTTATATATTAAGCGTCCGTAATTGTCTAGTGTAACTGTTTCCAAACTCACAGATTACGAAAAATGTGTTTAAACATGCAGAAGATCACTTTTGTTCACGTGTATTTTATTTCTCTATTTTTGAAATAATAATATATATTGCAATTCACTTTTAAATACAAATTACTGTGAATTATTTTACCCTAACTACTGTAGCTTCTGCAAAAACAAAATTACACCTTCTAAATCCAGATTTAACAGTAAAGCATTGAAAAGTCTGAACATGATTAATGCAAATATTGCATTACAATCATTACACATCATGATTAAATATATTCCTTTATCCTGGTCTCTGACCACTTTATTCTATACTGTGCCCTGAAGACTCTTTAGAGAATGTACTATTTCTTTCTTTCAAAGATTTTCTTTTTGTTTAGCTTGTCTCTGGCCCCTTTCCAAATCAATAGTGTTATAACATCTAACATTCAGGCCTTCTTTGATGCCTTTGAAGCTTTTTCAAAGATTCATACCTCACTTTTTTTCTCTAAAAATTTTATCACATATCATAAAGTCATTTTGGTGCATGTTTTTTAGCAGTATAAAATAGCTATATGGATTAACTAAAAAAAAATATTGGAATAGCTTGTAGGATGCTTTGCTTCATAAATGTCATGTCCTTATCATTTGCGATTTCGGAATTCACATTTTTGCATGGTCATTCAGAAACAGGCATTTTGTAGTTGTAATGTTCTGTAAAAGCATTGCAATCTATAGTTTGACCTTGATAAAAATGTTTAAATTTGTCAACAGATGAATTGCTTTTGAGTTAGTATGAAAGAACAAATGATTGGTTCATATGATTAAACTTCATATGCTAAGAAATATCTCCCATTGAAAATCTGAGAATCGTAACAGTGATCCACACACAGAAAAAAAAAAACAGGAGCTCTTGCATGCAGAATATAAAAGGAAATATGATATATATATGTGTGTGTATCTATGTGTGCACACACACAGACATATGCATACACACACACTCACACACATGCGCGTGTACACACACACACACACACACACACACACACACACACACACACACACACTGACTAAAGTCTACATTTAATATTTGTGTTGCTAGTTGCCATTATTCAGATATTTTGCATTACAATAATGCACTGAAGTGAAATAGGTTATTTATGTAAGTATTAGATGGTGATACAGACAGTTATAGGCTAAATTTTATTTGCTCATGTCTTGCAAGCATTATCAGTACTAGATCAGTGACATTTCAACAATACTATGGTGAAGAGTCCCTGTTACAGGCAGAACATAGGTCACAGTGCTCTTTGAGAAGTTGTAAGCTTACTGGAAACTGCAGAACTGTGGAAGGCTGATGTAAAGTCAACTTTTCTAAAGGACAGTCTTGTGAAGATTGTTGCAAACTTGAACAAACAAATATTTCCTTTCAGAATAGACATGGGGCTGGATTTAATAAACTCTACACAATTTGGTCACATTGTGTTTCCTTCACAGTGAGACACACACACACACACACACACACACACACACACACACACACACACACACACACACACACACACACACAAACACACACACACACACACACACACACATACAGATAGCATGACAATTTGTGTTCAGTAAACGGCTCTACATGAAGTGTAGAGCCATGTGACATTCTAATTAGAGCATAAGCAGCTGAATTATATGCTAATCAACCAATCCAAGATGGTGGAGAAATCCAGCAAGCTATAAAGGATTCCCATATAATTCATGTAGCCATCTGTGTTGCACTCTTAAACTTTTTGGAATACAGACACATAAACTACACTAGAGAAAAAGATTGTTAGGGACTGCTGCTGCTGTTTTTTGCATATGTATATGCAACAGGCTCACATCTACGCTGTTGCTACTGAAAGATGTCAGGCAAGGAGAAGAATGGTATTTAGACCCTGTGAAGGCTGCCAACCTAGCCAGATAGAATTTTATAGATAATTCTATCATTTGTAAATATTAATGTAAGACACAGGCTTGTTGTCCTAAATGGAAAAAGCTGCTGTTAGATGTGGAACTGAAAAAAATGAGAAAACAGTGCTCTCTGCTGACCACGTAAAACATGTTGTGACCCTTTGATCTAAAGTCGGCTCTGGCCTGTCTAGATAACAACATTCTTTCTACTGTTTTAACCAAGAGTTAAATTGCTAGATTTAAACATGCAAATGCATTTTATTGCTCTGCTTCCTGACCAGCTGCAAGATAACACAAGGAGATGTTAAGAATGTAAATGTAGTTTCTGTTAGCCTGAGAACCAAGGGAAGTGTGAAGAATGATGTAATGGGAACCAGGAATGTGATTTTAAAAACAAAGAGAATCAGAGACCATTAAGCATTTTTGTCTTGACCATCCAACTCACAGAACTGTCTTGCTCTATAAGTAAGTTTATCTTAGACTTGTGTTTTCTCTTAGAAATAGCTGGAAACTAGAAAGATTAGACTAACCCTGGATTTACTAAACTGCTGTGCAGGACTAAACTAGCCATGCACGTAAGCGGCAGTTTAAGATGAGGATGGCAGCGCACCATGCATATTAATGAAGGTGTGCTGCCTGAGCTCCAAATCCTACACTGAGCAAGGACGAGTGCAGGGAGCGTGTCTGAGCGCAGAGCTCTCAGAATAAACATGCCTCTGCAAAGCAGAACAGTGTAAATAAATGAGCGAGACTGCACATAGGTGTCCGCATATCCCCACCAACAGCCCCCATGGGTTCAACAACAACAGTACATTGAAATAAAACAAAGGAAACCCTTGTACTTATTTGTTTTTAAACCCCGAGTACAGCTAAGCATAGCTGCACAGGTTTGCCTATCGCTTAGCTATGGTTAAAGCAGCTGAAAAGGCTGAAGATGATAACAAGGAATATATATGCAAATGAAGCAGCACAGCAATAGTGGAGTGGTTGGAGCATCTGCCTAACGAACAGAAATTCCTGGATCGTGTCCCACTGCAGTACAAATTATTTTCCATGGGAAGTCTGTATATGAACATATTTTTACATCATTTTGCTGTATAACCTACATAATAACATTTACATGTGAACTGGAGTACTGCATGAAATGCACATGTGAAGTGTCAGTGTCATAATGAATAAGGTTCTACTAAGCAGGTTTAAGCACAAATAAGCAGTGGTAAGCGTGTCTAAGTAAGTTTGCATGGGAGTAAGCATTTCCCACACAGATTAAGCAAAGTAAAACCTAACTGAGTGTAAGAAACTGTAACCAGAGATTAGCAGTGCTTACCATCGCTCAAGCTCACACAAACCTGCTAACAACCGCTTTAAAGTGCCCTAATCACTCTGGATCCAATGGTTCATGTTCTGCCTTGCAACACAATACACTGCCTCTGCAAGGCTCGAACTCAGGACCCTGTAGATTATAGTCACAGTAGTTAACCACTAATCCATCATAGCAACAGATATGCATGAGGTATCAGCAAACTAATTCTCACCACAGGAAAATCAAACCAAACAGGTGAACTGAATCTATGTACAGTGTGAAGTGGTATAACCTGCTAGATAACATAAATATGTGAATTGGAGTACTGCAGTAAAGCCAGATGTAAGGTGTTATTGCAATAAAGTGTTGAAGTTCCCAGGACCACATACAGCGTACGTACACATGAATCAAGGATATAAGACACATATATAACATGTAATGAAGAAGACATCAATGCCAAAAAGGCAAATATCATGCAAATCGAACATTAAAGCACTGCTAAGCATTGCACAGCACTGCTACCCAGACTACTGGCAGAATACTACCAGTGGGAGAAACAGTGTCGACCTGCAAAGTCAAATCCTAAATAAATACATGTTCGTCCCTAGTGGGACGACCCCAAACATACTGCTAAAAAGAGTCCTCAGGGTAACATACAATGCCTTACAGGTAAGCAAAGAAGAATATGTATGTTCGCGGACTGAATGTGTGGGAATCCTGAAGATTCATGGGGTGAGAAAACTTACATGATGGGTCCCGAGAAGTAGAGAGTGGGCAATGTGTAGTGGTGTGGTGAGATTTGGATGGTAACTGTAGGAAGAATGATTGATGTGGAGGAGGGAGGGGGTGGAGGGAATGATGGGTAAGACATTATGGGCCGAGGCTTGCCGGGGTTGGATGGACCCGTTTGAATGGGACCGCCCCATGGATGTAAGCGAGAAAGGAGGGGGGGGCAGGAAGGTAATTGAGACATACCATTTCCCATGGCAAACCACGTAATGAGTAATATGTATGTTGCATAACCCATGGAATAACACATATATATATATATATATATATATATATATATATATATATATATATGACCTGGAGTACTGCTGTCATGAAAGAACACACATATGAACTGCTCTATCTCTCAATTTAAACACCATATTCTCATTCTAAGGCCCTTCACTGGTCCAATTAAGTAATCCTACAAGTTAGCACTATTAAACCATAAGCACTACTTACTCTTATACTCTCTACGATTACCCTGTCCTCTATTGGTCTGTCTTAAATTCAGTTTCCCTATTACTCTAGCATGTCCAAAGGTCAGTCAATGGTTTCCTCTCCAGTCCAGCTCATGAATCTGGGAATTTTGAGGCAATGTTACAACTGTCTCATGTACACGGACAACCCTCTCCTCCTCCAAACAGGTTCAAATATATGTGAGAGATGCAACTATTTAACCAAACTGGAGGCTGAGCTCTCTCATCTCAAAACTGGTGTAACCAGTCAGGAGGAGAAGGTAATCTCACACAACACAATTCCAGTATCACATAGTCCCACCACATCAGCGAACCAAACACATAAATACACAAAAACATACTCGGAGGCTCTAAATAAAAATCTACCTAAGCAACAGAGACCTCCAAAGCAGACATCCAAGCAAACGCTACCTCAAAACAAAACACACACAACACATAACCCACAAAGTCAGTGTGCCAAGCAGCCACAGCCCTTAAGGCTGAATAACACACCTGATACTCTTGTTATAGGTGACTCTATTGTCAGACACACTGACGTCCCGCTCACCAGGCTGAATAAAGAGAAGGTCACAGTGAGCTGCCTGTCGGGGGCTAGGATCTGCCACATAATGCAAGCACTCAGGTCACTCCAAAGCAAATACAAATATGACTCAGTCATTGTACATGCTGGTGTGAATGACCTGAGACGTACCTCCCTGGACTACATGAAAAGAGACATAGAGGAGCTCTCTGATCATGTAGCCCAGGCTGGTATGACCCTGACCTTGAGCAGCATCTTACCCTCACCTAGAATGATGCCACAGTACAAAGACAAAATGATCGATTTTAACAACTGGCTAAAAATTTGGTGTCATTCAAAGGGGATCCAGTGTCTGTCAGCCTGGGATGACATGCTCGACGAGCCACGTTGCTTCGCTAGGGATGGCTTGCACCTGTCACCACTGGGCTTTCGGATATTGGCAAAGGCTCTTGCCATCCCCATAGTGCCTTTTTTAGGCAAGGCTCAAAAGTCAAACCCACCCCCATAGACAGCACAAGGAACAAGAAACTAAGGGTAATGCTGCTAAACGCCAGAAGTCTTAACCTCAAGATGCACGCACTCGAAGCTCTCCTCAGTATGGAGAACATTGATATCTGTGCAGTGACAGAAACCTGGTTCAAGGCTCCAGAGAGCACCCCAGCACTACCAGGCTATACCTCATATCATGCTTTTCGGCCCCAAAACCCGGACTGAACCACAAAAGGCCCTTATTCCATATTTATCAAGGATATCCACACCTCCAGGTTAGTGGCATTGCACGAAGTATCGGAGACCATCCATGTGCAACTAACAGTGGGCAAGACTGCTTTTCAGTTTATAGCATCCTACAGACCACCCTCTCAAAGTCAGGAATCCCATTCGTCTTTCCTGAAAACATTGGAGAACATGAAGATCTCTCCGAACACCATTATATTGGGTGACATCAACTACCCAAACATTGACTGGAAGCACTACTCAAGCCCCAGCACCTTAGCCCAAAGATTCCTGGAAATTATAAACTCAAATGCTATGGAACAACTAGTCACCACTCCCACAAGAGGGGACAACATACTAGACCTGATCATTACCAACATGGGGACTCTATGCTCCACACCAGAAGTATATCCTCATTGGTAAGATCAGACCATAAATTAATTTCACTGGATGTCCACATCCCGACCCCACCCCAGCCCAGAAAACCACAGTGAAAAACTTCTCAAAAGCGAACTTCTCACTTCTCAAAACTGAAGTGGAATCCTTCAAGGCCCCAGGGCCAGTGGAAACTACAGCCCAAACTGCAGAATCCTATATAAATGCATTCTACGGACATCTCCAGGAATGCATGGATCATGCTATCCCAAACAAAACCAAGACCCAATCATCCAAAGGCAGGCATCCAGTCTGGTGGACCCCTGCCATAAATAAACTGTACAACAGAAGGAGGAAGCTACTACATGATAGAGCAAAATCCCTAATAGGGAAGGCATCTCTGATCAGTACTAGCAAAAAATTATGATCCCTCATAAAATCCTCCAAGGCCAGCTTCGAGAGAAAAATTGCACAGGACACCAAAGACAATCATAAGGCTTTTTTCAGTTATGTTAGAAACCTGGGATGCAACTCCCAGACTTGTTCTGAGTTGATTCTAAACGACAAAAAATACACTGAACCCACAGACATCGCCAATATCCTGGCAGATAGGTTCAGTGCAAACTCCCCCCCCCCTCTCCCCCAAAAGAGCAAATATCTATCCCGGCAGAGGGCTGCCTCCCAAACATCTCAGATGCTCAGGTGAAGGCTGCCCTCTCCAAAGCAAAAAACACTGCTTCCATGGGACCAGATGGCGTCCCAGGTTGTGTCCTACATGAACTATAAGAGGAACTAATCCCTCAAATAAAACAGCTATACAATCTCAGCCTCACTACGGGATATGTGCCCACAGAATGGCGTACAGCAACAGTGGTCCCACTCCACAAAGGTGGAGCATCTATGGACCCAGGAAACTATCGCCCCATAAGCCTGACTAGCTTAGTCTGCAAGGCTATGGAGAGGATCATCATGGAGCTCATAAACAAAGACATTGGGGACCTACAGACACTAGATCCTACCCAGTTTGGCTTTGTCAAGGGCAGATCCTGCCTTTTGAACCTGGTTGACTTCTTTGAAACAGTCACCAAAGCCATAGATGAAGGGAAGGTAGTCCACACAGCCTATCTGGACCTTGCAAAGGCATTTGACACAATACCCCAATCGGGCATCATAGATAAGCTATCCAGCTTAAATATAAACCCCTATGTCACAAGATGGGTCGCAAACTGGCTCAAAGACAGAATCCACAGAGTGAGAGTTGCTGGAGCCATGTCAGACTCGAAACCGGTCACAAGTGGCGTCCCACAGAGTTCTGTCCTGGGACCACTCTTGTTCGGTATATACTTTTCCGAGGTACAGGCAAACGTGGGAGGACTATGGCTCACCAAGTTTGCAGACGACTGCAAACTGGGCAACATAATCAACTCTCCAGCTGACACAAACATCCTTCAAAAAGGTCTCACAGAGACAGATAACTGGTGCCAGCGCCATGGTTTAAAGCTAAATGCCAAAAAATGTATAGTCATACCCTTTGGCAAAAACAATGTGCCCACAAATTACCACATAGGCGGAAACCCATTAAGTACAGAGAAAGTTATTAGGGACCTGGGGACCCAAGTTGATAGCAATCTCTCCTTTGAAAACCACATTGCCAAAGTGGTTAGAAAGACCTTCTACATAGCCCACCTCATCACAAAGGGTTTCACATCTAGATCAAGAGAGGTAATCGTGCCCCTTTATTCATCCCTCATCAGGCCCATCATAGAATACAATGCCCCTTTTGGGATGTACCTTACCCGACATCTACAGCAATTAGAAAGACCCCAAAAGTATCTCACCAAGAGGATCAAGGGTCTCAAACAGATGCCATATACTGCTCGGTTAAAAAAACTCCAGCTCTACTCAGTTGCATACCGCCTACTTCGAGGCGATCTATGCCTGACATACAAAGCTATGTCAAATCCAGAATTAATGGACATGCTCCACCTCAGTAAATCTAAATCCCTTAGAGCCACATGCTCGAGGGACTTGAACCTCAGCACAGAAATAAATAGAACTTGCTGGAGGGACAGGTTCATAACCCAGAGGCTTCCTTCGCTCTGGAATAGAATTCCAGTTCATGTGAGGCAGAGCACCTCACTGAATCTCTTCAAGAAGAATCTCGATAGGTGGATGGGGGGTCATAGGGTTGTCCCAGGGATTACTCCCATGTCACTATTAGACAGAGGCACAGTAAATTAAACCTTAAAAAGGGCACAGTATACTCAAATCAAGGGGTGGCGTAAGCCATACAGAATCGGGCTAGGCTTATAATTGCCCCAGGGCAGATAGCCTAGTATGAACCTATGAACCTATGAACATATATATATATATATATATATATATATATATATATATATATATATATATATATATACATATATGACCTAGAGTACTACAGAAAATCCACATGTGAGGTGTCAGTATCATTATGCATAAAGCATTAGTTAGGTTAAGCAGCAAGAAGCAGTAGTAAGCATATGTCAGCACCAGTAAGCGAGTTTAAGGACATACATCCCATACATCCACATGTTTTTATATATATATATATATATATATATATATATAAGTATATATATATATATTTATATATATATATATATATCTATATATATATATATATATATATATATGTGTGTGTCTGTGAGTGTGTGTGTGTGTGTGTGTGTGTGCGTAGATAAACACAGATATATATCTATGATAGGAAACAGCACCCAAGAATGACATATGTTCACAGGCTATGCCAATGGAAGTGAGGGGCCCAAGCAAGAAACATGTAAAATGTAGCAGGACCCCCCCCCCAAGCTGGACAGAGGAAACATACAAATAAACCCACAAACAATGTAAATAGTCCACTGCTCCCCAGACCACAGGCAGGATGCAACCGGGGGGGTACACAGTGGACCTGTGAAATCTAATCTTGGAACACAGACAGGAGCGTCCCTTGAGGTACACCCCAAAAATTGTCATAATATGGGAGGAAACCAGTGTGACAACTTTTCAAGGTGAGGTGTGTACATACCTGGAATACAAGGGTGGGAAAGCCTGATGACCCATTGGTCGAGACAACGTACGAGATGAGTCCAGTGAAGTGGAGAATGGCAAGTGTGTAGTGGTGTGTTCAGACCCAACCTGCACACAGAGTAAGGATGAGTGCTGTAGAGGAAGTGCGGGTGGGGGAACTATGGGTACCTAATTACAGGTGTTTGTGGAGTGGGTCTATACGGACAGCCCCAGGGATGTAAGCAAAAGTGTTCATTGGGCAGAGGTGCTGTCCAATGAGCAGCCACACATGCTATGAGACCCACTGCAGTAAAGTCTAATTTACATGGCAAAGAATGGAATAATCAGATGTAGATGTATATATGTAGAGGTATATGTGGTATATCTACCCATAGCTACATGGAGATATACCTCTCTGTTTCCGTAGTACAAATGCATACATATAGAGACAGAACACATATAAATACCCACATATAGATATATATATATATATATACAGACACCCATACACCCATATGTTGTTTTATATATATATATATATATATATATATATATATATATATATATATATATATATATATATATATATATATATATATATATATATATATATATATATATATATATATATATATATATATATATATATATATATATATATATATATATATATATATATATATATATATATATATATATATATATATATATATATATATATATATATATATATATATATATATATATATATATATATATATATGTATGTATATATATATATATTTGTGTATGTGAAAATATACACATGTATATAGATAGCTAGGATATGATACAGCAGTTACGAATTACATTTGTTCACAGGCCGGGCCAATGAGAATGAGGGTGAGGGGTCTAATCAACAAACGTACGTAGCATCACCCCCCCCCCACCTAGAGAGGTGAAACATGCAAACACACAATACAAGTAAACACACCACTGCTTCCCAGACCACAGGCAGGATACTACCAGTAGGAGAAACCTGCTAAGTCTAATCTTGAAACAAAGACATGTATGTCCCTTGTGGGACACCCAAAAAGTCAATAATTTTTGGGCTTCCTGCCATTACACCGATGTCGAATGGCAGGCCACACATGTTCCCAGTGTACAAGGTAGGGGAAGCCTGATGATCCATGGGGCGAGACAACATGCTTGATGGGTCCTGAGAAGTGGGGAGTGGGTACAGTGTACTGGTGTGGCCAGACCCGACCTGCACCCAGAGTAAGGAAGAGTGCCAAAGAGGATGCGCAGTTTGGGAACTATGGGTATGAAATTATGGGCCTAGCTGAGCGGGTGCTGTCTGGAGTGGGTCTATGTGGACCGCACCGTGGATGTAAGCAATAGTGTCCATTGGGCAGGGCCGCCGCCCAATGGACAGCCACTCCCACTGCAGCACAGTCTATTGTACATGACAAAGAACGGAATAACCAGATGTAGATGTAAAACTGTAGAGGTGTGTGTGTGTGTGTGTGTGTGTGTGTGTGTGTATATATATATACCCATACCTACATGGAGTTAAAACTCCCTGTCTCCGTAGTACAAATGTGTACATGCAGAGACAGAATATAATTAAATACCCACATATAGATATATACATATGCAGACACCCATACTTCCATATATTGTTAGACATATATATATATATATATATATATATATATATATATATATATATAATTTTATATATATATATATATATATATATATATATATATATATATATATATATATATATATATATACATATATATATATATATATATATATATATATATATATATATATATATATATATATAGATATATATATATATATATATATATATATATATATATATATATATATATATATATATATATATATATATATATATATAGATAGATAAATATGATACAGCAGTTAGGGATTACATATGTTCACAGGTCATGCCAATGGGGATGAGGGTTCCAATCAAAAAACGTGTAACACGTAGCATCAACCCACCCCCACCTAGACAGTTGAAACATACAAACAAACTATACACGTAAAGACACTACTGCTTCCCAGACCACAGGCAGGATACTACCAGTGGTAGAGACCTGCCAAGTCTAATCTTGAAACAAAGACATCAATGTCCCTTGTGCAACACCCCAAAAATTAGTGATGATCGGAGTCAGTCTCTGTAATGATTTATCTAACCAGGCTGTGTACATGCACAGACTAGTAAGTTGGGCAAGCCTGATGACCCATGGGTCGAGACAATGTGGAGAGTGGGCAGTGTGTAGTGGTGTAGTTAGACCCCACTTGCATCTACAGTAAGGATGAGTGCTGTGGAGGAAGGGCAGATAGGGGAACTATGGGAATGCAATTATGGGCCTAGGCGTGCAAGTGTTGGCAGGCGCAGTTGTATTCAGACCGCCACTGGGATGTAAGTAATATTGGAAATTGGGCCGAGCTTCCACCCATACCTCTCAACCTCTAAGAGCAAAACCACTGGACAGAACCTAAACCGTTGGGGAGACAAATAGAGATAGAAATTACATATTCCACTTGCAACCTTAGAAAGCTGATAGAATAATAGGTTATGCATTAACATGACTCTTCTGAAGGATTTGGAGTCTTAAACCCAAATACTTTTCTGTATTTAATAACGTCAGTTCCCAGGTATTTGCCAGACAGGTGCAGATTGTAAGGGGAACACACCAATATTATAAAGCAAACTCTGGACAGTCTGCGGATTCTGTACAGTCAACAGGCATACTTTTGCCTAACGGGCAGCCATTCCTGATATGGGTCCCACCACAGCGCAGTCCAGTTTACATGGCAAAGGTTGTTGCATAACCCACTACACAACACCTATGAACACATGGTTGCAACACCCCACTGTGGGCATGTAAGCCAATCTAATAGGCATCAAAAGTATTATTGTAGTCTTCACCCTCACCCAGAGGTGTAAGTGTCCAATGCAAACACCAAATACAATGCATATGCACAGCTGTTGTCATAAACAACATGGCCAGCTGTTGACCTTCCCTGCAGCCATCTTGCACATCCCTGGATAATTACCCCACTAACATCCACCTTTGTGCCCCATGCACACCATGTACTTATCAGCTCCTGTTTCATTTCTATTAATGTCTACGGTTACATGTAGGTGACACCCTCTCCCCCACTATATTGCCAGTATCTGGAACCCCAACCCACATGTAATATCACAGCTGTCCCACAGGACATATGTAACTAACACATGAAGGAACACCACAAGCACACCTGGAGCAGCATAGGCTCACTACCTTGTGAACCCCCCCACCTCACACTGTATACCACTACATCAACTAGTGATACCGACACCTCTTGTCCTGCCTTGCATACAAATCCCAACATCCGACAAACCTTCCCTATTGCTCCCCATCCAATTATACCTACAGGCTACTATACAGTTACAATGTCACCCCCTAATGTCACCCCCACTACCTACCTACCTACTCCTTAGCTATTCCCCTCTACTGTACCACACAGGTATGGAATAACTACACCTACGCCGAATACCTGCATGTAACCTATCCAGACCTGTGAAACGGGAATCCAACTTCAACTTAAACTGACCTTTGTCAACAGTCATACCTGACATGTAAACCTGACCTAAGCATGAATAATACTGACATTTTAACGTAAACTAAGCATGATGAATGGGGTTGTAGCTATGTTATATCTGTTACCTTCTATGAATGTGATCACCCCAGTATTAATTGGAATAAGTAGCTAGGGTCAATGTGGAGCTCTACACCCTGGGCCACCACTGACAATGGACAAGCATACAGTCCAATTGTCCCAGTTGACAGATGTGAACAAAATGCATGACGTTGCATGTGTGTATGCGGGAGCAAGTGGGTGTAAGCCTGTTTGGCTGCCGGTATGCGAGTACCACACTGGTGAAGCAATGTAGAGGCTAACTCAGTGCAAGACGCTACTACCAGAGGTCAGTAATGCTGTGCTTCATGCAAACCAGCGCATACCCAGCTACAAATGTTCTACAGTGCCTTAGTCACTCTGTAGCCAACAGCTGTTGTCGTGGCCATTAACAAAATAATCTGCACTGCCAGGTTGCAACCCCCTGACCCTGCACACTATAGTCAACGTGAGTTCCACTAAGCCATGGCGGATACACATTCAGCTGCTATGATCACAAACACATCATCCAGCACAGTCATCCAACAGTATAGGAAATGTATATAAGTGTGTAGATTAATACCAGAACACATGTCAATTGCACAACCACAGTATTATAAGCAGTCTATGTGCAGCACAGAACAGTGCCTGTCCAATCATACTGTGAGAACAGTAGTCCTGCATAATACCGAAGGGAATAATGATATACGGTGCACACTGTGGAGGCGTGTGAGCGTGCTTCATGCACAGTAGAACTGTGGAACTGGGAGATGAGTCTGGCCAGGTGTGTGAGCAAACCGCTGCTACACAATACCCCTGGCAGGATGCTACCAGTGGGAAAAACACTGTAGACCAGCTAGCTCTACTCTTGACACAAAAACAGGTCCGTCCCTGGCGGGATGATCCAAAGGTTGTGGGTCACATCGATGTCACCACCAGTATTGGAGGAGGATCAAGGAAAGGCGGGTACATACGTGGACTAAACGGATGAAGAGCCTGCAGAGGCTTGGGTGGGGACAGTATACTGGAGGTGTACCGAGATGTGCAGAGAGGGAAATATGTGGAGCTATGGTATGGCTGGGCTAGCAACTGGGGAATGGATGGATGCTGTGTACGTGGAGCTCAGGGGCCAGGGGAAGGGAACATGGGTATGTCATTATGGTAGACATATGCAAATGAAGCAAAACAGCAATAGTGTAATGGGGAGAGCATCCGCCTAACGTGCACTCATTCCTGGGTCGAGTCCCACTGCAGCACATTCCATTTTCCATGTGATATCGACATGTTAACATTGCTGTGCTGTATAACCTACTAAGTAACATTTATATTTGCACAGGAGTACTGCCTTAAATGCACTTGTGAAGTGTCATAATCACTAAGGAACTAGTAAGCAAGTGTAAGCACATAACAGCAGTAGTACTCATGGATAAGCAGTTGTAAGTGTGTGTACGTGTATTTGCACAGGGCTAAGCATTGCCTACATAGTTTGAGCTAAGTAGATGCTAGCTGAGTGTAAGGAAATGCAACCCGAGGTTAGAAATGCTTAGCTCTGTGCAAATCTGCTTACACCCACGTACAAAGGCTGAAATGTCCCTAACTCACTCTGTATCCGACAGCCGGTGTTCTGCCCTGAAACAAAATATACAGCCTCTGGAAGGCCCACACCCGGGACACTGCACATCATACACTACGTGATTTACCAGTAAACCATGACAGATGTACATAACCACTCATTTCACATACATATCACCCAGCACAATCAGTCAACAGCACAGGAAATGTAGTAATAACACACCACACAACCTCTTAATGCATGAATCCCAGACATAGTGCACCATAATGTGGGTACATATAGGGATATCTGTCATATCTTGCTCTAATACACCTAAAACATTGCAAGTTACATGGTTATAAGTAGTAGAACACATATATTGATGGAGATGATACGTCTGAAACATGTACATCTCGGCATGAATGACGGACCTCAGTCCTAAGGTCATACATATCAATTGCCAAGAGAATGAGGTACAGACCACACATATAGGCCGAACATGCATGGACATATGGACAGATATACATCTGTAAATGTAGACAGATAGACAGCTGTAGGTATATATATATATATATATATATATATATATGTGTGTATGTTTGACTCACAAATAACCATATAACAGCAATCGTACATGGATAGATTAATATGTTCAGTGTATATGTATATATATATATCTATATATATATATATATATATATATATATATATATATATATATATATATATATATATATACATATATACACAGCTATATATGGATACATATACATAGCTAGAGCTATATCAATGTCTAGTTATATCCCTCTATATATGGGGGTTTCACATATATACTTATGCAGATATACACACACACACACACACACACACACACACACACACATATATATATATATATATATATATATATATATATATATATATATATGTATATACAGATAGACATGTGTATATGATTTCCACATGGGAACGGACTCCTGGCCCACTCCGTACTACATAACAGACCATGAGCACAGTGATTGGGGGTGGAGGGCACAAGTGAGGGACACCTGGTAATTACTGCTATGTAATCCTCCACTAGCCCTAACGGATATGCTGTGCAATCCAATATCCAGCACATGCAGTACTTGACAACACGACCCACCACAATACAGCTATAATGTTCCAACAGTAATCCATGTCACCTGTACATGTCTCGCCAATATCTGTAACATATCATTCAGATAGGCTATTGTACCGCAGGGAATGTACTATGTTGAAGGGGTACACATTACAATGGTACAGATATGCACACACATCCATACATTGTCAATCATGTGCAGGTATAGATATATATATATATATATATATATATATATATATATATATATATATATATATATATATATATATATATATATATATATATATATATATATATATATATATATATATAAACACACACACACACACACACACACACACACACACACACACACACACACACATAGATAGATAAGATATATGGGCTATATGGGTACATACACATATACACAGACAAAGAGTATTAGTAGCCATACATATGTAGAAGTAGTATGGACGTACTGGGAGCAATGTATATTCCCAGCCACAAGCCCTGTAACTGGTACATGTGTGGTGTGGCAACCAACCCCACAAAGGGGATACTTACATTGCACATATACCCACTCACAATTCAAAGGACATGACATGACACACAGATATGTATTCACAGACAACCTTTTTTGCGTACCATACAATAATGTATGCCATTACTGACAGCACATGGATGTTGATGTATATAACAAGTGATGGTTGCAAGGCCCACACAAAACAGTAAATGCAGACAGTGCAGATATGTAACATACTATGGTGTCCAGGCTATGTCCTTCAATTCGTACAACAGTAGACAAAGGATTTGCCTGCATGATACGTAACAATCAACAATATCAGATGTACTTCAGCAGCCTCCAATTACACCCTGTAGTCAAGCCCTAGGGGGACATTCATTACTTGCGGTAATGTCACTGTATCTGTCACATGCATGGTCCCTGACCAACACATGTTGTGGGTATCCATGTTATGACTGGGATGATAGTAGGAATGCTAGCAGTAGTTAATGATAGGTCATTACCTAACAACCCCTAACCGTATCACAGCAGGACAAAGGCTGCCATATATGTGGAGGACAAAGGCAGGAACACAGGGCCATACTCGCAATATTGCAGTTACACACTCTGAAACATGCTGGTGTTACAGAATGTGTTGCAACATACCCTTATGCAGGAATAAGACATCAGGAACACAAATGGATATAGCCATGTACTGCTAGCGTGCAACACACACACTGCCAGTGTAATATCCGACACAGGACCTGTGTGGTGGACAGACAACACATGATAGGCACAGCACTGTCCAGCTAGAGGATAGGCACACAGTAGTGAGCTATGCAGATAGACTGCAGTCCAATGTAATCTAGTATGTACACACACACCCGCACACCCTGTAACACCAGTACTATGCAAAGCATTACACCACTCTACTCACAGTCTGTCGGTATGTCCTTATCTTCCTACAGATATGTGGCTGACCTGAGTGTGCAGGTTTTCCTGTAAGAGGTATTGCTACCTGCTGTCTGTAACATTGATGCCCACACACAGGAAGGATGTCCATCACACAGGGAATGTACAAGAAATATACCCACATGATGTAGGGATTGCTAGTGGGTGGTTGCCATGACAGTGGTAATTGGAAGTACTACACATGTGTACTCAGATATATATATATGGCTATCTTGATAAGTACATGTCCATATCCTCCCACCATATGTCCTGGACATGGAGTGTAGTTCTACCCCAACCCCTATAGTCCCAATGTCATAGTGCAAGGGGATGTCTGGTATGTATAGCTGGTAAATTATTAGACATTTGCTATTGTCATTGGGATTGTTGTCACAGACATGGTGTGTGTGGAAGGTGATATCTGCTCATAATGTGTATCATTGGCTACTGACAGACATCCTAAGGTTATCATGGTACAGTACTTGTGTATATAGCATGCTTGACAGCCATGTCACAGCACAGGTTACACCTGTGTGACATCGCATAACCGCAACCAATGTGAACACAGAAAACAGCCACATATGCTACGCTAGCATAATAGTGCAGTATATGGACTATCTCTCCTACACCATCCTCATATGTGCCACTCACAGAATGACCCTACATATACTGGGCTGCTATACAGTCTGGTCTGATGGCTGTCTGTGTTAAGGGATATGTGTGTGTATGGTCCTACAAACATGTAAGGTAAAACGGTTCCATACAGTGGGGCAGCATGTAACATCAGATAGAAGTGGAGCCAGAACAATACCACAGTCTGTACACAGGCCTTAGTACATATTAACAATACACACACTGCCGACATTCACCATCACTACACAGATCTCACTACTGTACAAACATCAACAGAATGTCCAGGTTATGGCATTAAGTGTAACCCCAACTGTACATGACATGTGTAGCATGCTGATATATCACTGGCTTGTTATCAGATATGATGACACTATTTATGGTGTACAGCACATATGCACCACTTCATGCATGACATATGTACAAAGATTGACAGAGGTGTGGCTGACAGCACATACACAGGGCTAGTATAGACATGTTGCTGTGATACCCTCATTAATCTACCATTGTAACGGGGTTTGTTGCAACATATGTCGAATGAGGGATATGTAGTCAGTAACTGTCATTGCCTTCACCATCAACAGACTGCAATCCTCACACTGCCTTCTTCATTCCACAGATAGATGCATCATGGCTAACACATGAAACCAAAGGCACAACACTGACCAGTCTGCAGATGACCCTGCAGTTGCGGATTCCAGATATACATGGAACTGACATGGCAGGTATTGCAACATGTAAGACAGGTATATCCAAACACTGTTAATCCAATGTTAATCCATATGGAGTATAGCAGCACTTACAGTCTGTAGTCAGGTCAGATACATCCCCCTCCTGTTTGTTGCCCTCTTTTCACAGTGTATGTTGTTAGAGATACCTCCCCGACCCATCTGAAATGTTGTTTGCCAAACAACAGTTCTAGCTCCTGCTCACAGTGACAGACAAGGGCCAACACCACCAGGATGTTCCCAGGTATTGGAGTGTGTTTCCATGCAATTGGCTATGGGAATGTTATCACACCTGTTCCACATGCAATTAGCTAGGGAAAGGCTGCAATTCATGCAGAGGCCATCAGCTGATCATGAGCATTACTTAAAATACACATGCTGCTGCCTAAGCAATGCAAATGTGGGCCTCCACATCAACCAGAGAGGGAGTTGGGGAGGCAGACAGAGGCGAACACATGTCAGGGAAGGGTGGGAGGGTAAAACTGATGCATGTTTGTGTCACACACCTACCAGCACAGGGTATTGGAAACCCAACAGCTATGTAGTGCTATCACAGTTCAATGCTGTTATTGAATGTGCCACATGGGTTATCTGGTGGGGAGCACTCAGAACATATATGTGATGGTGAGTGACATCTGCAACAGGGATACGGTAAATATACAGTAGGTGATGTACATGTGTCTGTCTGCATGAACAGGTGCTAGCATCAGCACAGGCACACTCACACAGGAATGCACACACATTGACACACTTGGCAGGGCCAGGAGTACAACTCGTTACTAGTGGGATTGCCACAGCACATCAATGTGCAGGGAATACATGCACCACACGGGTCATATGAAGGTCGTATGGGCAGTGAGTATGATGTTGTGTCAAACATCAGGCGGCATGCTTCACTGTGCCCTGGGGGAAGTAGTGCATGTGGATGTGGACATACGCACCATGTAACACACACACGAACACACAGGGTACCGGTTTGGACATGTATGGGTGCATGTCTGCACGGGTGTGTGGTGGCCAACAGTGTCAGCAGGCTATACAAGGATAGGAAATGGGTATACCTTGGCATCAGGCCACATGACATTGGTCTGCATTGTGGCACAGGCCTGTAGCTTCTGCATTTGCCCACACAGGTGGGTATTGCATCTGTCATCCAGTCACCTGGGGGATTATTGTGTGTGGCCAATGCTGTGCATCACTTGCCATGTATGTGTTCCCTAGTCCATGACTTGGATGGTGTCTAGGATGTGCACACTACACATGCATGTACAGTGACATGTGGAACTGTACCTGGACTGTCTGGCTCATGCTGTGAACACAGCTTATCATCAGATGTGCCAGTCTTGCCCACCTGTGGCAGGGATTGGTACTGGTCAGCAGATTTAACCTGCACCTACATTGGTAGAATGCTAACAGCATTTCCTGATGTCAGTGTCATCTGTCCATACAGGGCATGTTGTCAGGCATGGTATGTTTGTTGTGAGTCTCATGTGAAGGCACAGTGGGGTTGCTAACTGTGATTGGCTGGCCTTGATGTCACATGTATGGGTATGGCTTTGCACCCCAGCCTCTCAACTATTTACATCTGTTATCCCTGTATGGTTGACGGTGTGATATATAGTAGGGCCACCATAAATTAAATTAGCAAAACCCCTCCACATTGTCCACAGGTGTCACAGACTCACAACCACCTCTCCACAGGATACGAGTTACAAACACACACACACACACACACACACACACACACACACACACACACACACACACACACACACACACACACACACCTGTCATGTCGGAGTAGAACCCCTAGCTAACTAGTTTACTACACTACAGCACTGCGCAGTTATACTACGCATCATGGACATTACTGAAGAACAGCTTCCCCAAAAGTGTATTTCACAATTAATGACATCAGCAGAAATACCAAAGTAGGGCGGGCTTTTCGTCCAGCAGTGTTCCTGTAGCAGCAGAGACCAGAAAGACTACCTTTCCAGATTTTTTTTTTTTTCTTTTTTTTTTTCGATATTTTGATACTTTCACCACTGTTTTTGCTTGTTTTATCAAAGTTTGCACTGTTTTTAAAACTGTTTACTGCACTTGCTAATTTAAAGTTTTAAAAAGTTAAAAATTACAGGCTAATACTCTCAAGTGTACTAGCTTTTGATAGCAATTAATTGAAAATTGTAGCATTTATTGTGTTTTCTGCCTTTCTGTAAAAAAAAAAAAAAAAAAAAAAAAAAAAAATATATCTTTGTTTTTCCATACTTTCCTAACTAGTGTTCCAGAGACCAGATTTTGCTGATCCCTGGGCTTTGTCTTGGTTCCTGTGTTTCTCCATTTTCCTTGTTTGGTCAGGGGAAGTTTCTTAACTCACCAGTGAGGAGTGGGGTACTGAGCTGCCTGTTTGTCCTTAGAGGAGTGGTTTAAGGCAGTAACTTGTAGTTTGGGTAATTTCCTGTCTTTGCACACTAGGGCAGCGGCGGTTAATCAGGTTTAAACTATGGTCCACTCTTCAAATTTTCCTTAAAATTACCTTCCTCAAAGTATACTACTGTTCTATTTAGTGTATCCTATAACTATAAATTATCGCAATGTTACAATTGCCTCATGTACACAGACAACCCTCTCCTCCTCCCACAAAACACAAATACATGCGAGAGATGCAAACTATACGGCCAAACTGGAGGCTGAGCTCTCGACCCAGTCTCACATAATACCATCACAACCTCAAATCATACACATAAACACACAAAGACATACGGTCTCTCAACATGGGTACAAGTGCGACTCAATCATTGTCACAAGCCCACGCTGCTTCAAGGGACGGCTTGCACCTGTCACCTAGAACACAACAAAGAAAAAAAACTAAGGGTAATGCTGTATCAGGTTTTATCTACCTCATATCGAAAATCCAGAAATCCAGAAAAAAATGAAGGGGGGAGGTATCATCTATTCATCACAACACCACACCTCAAGATTAGTGGAAAACACACATGCATCATCGAAACCATCCAGGTGCAACTAACTATAGGCAAGACTGCTCTGCAATTTGTAGCATGTTACAGGCCACCCTCGCAAACTCAGGAACCAATCTGCTGAGGTCCTCATCCCGCCCCCCACAAAAAAAAAAGACACAGTAAAAGAACTTCTCGAAGCCGACTTCACACTTCTAAAGACTAGTGTGGTCTCCTTTAGCCCCCCGAAGCCGCGGTAAACATTACTCAAACCACTGAATCGGAGAAAGCTACACAAGATAGAAGCAAAAAAAAAAATAAAGGCACCACTATAAGTCAAAGTAAGTAAAAAGCTAATAAAATCAATATCCAATCCCAAAGCTAATTTTGAGAGAAAAATAGCTAGACTCTAGAAGACATCAGGCAAGGCTTCTTTAGCTATGTCAGAAACAGGGAGGAATCTCCCAGATATGCTCAAACATACTGGCTGACAGGTTCAGTGCAAACCCCCCCCAAAAGGAGAGATATCTATTCCAAATGATTGTAGCCCCCAAACATCTCTAACGCAGGTGAGAGAACTGTCTCCCAAGGCAAAGAACACAGCATCCATGGGACCTGATGGTCCCTCGGGCTGTGTGCTCACGAACTCAATGAGGAATTAAACCCCTTAGTCTCACCTCTATGCACTCAGGGAGTGGTGCACAGCCCACTGTGGTCCCCACTTCACAAGGCATGTGCCTACCGACCCTGAAATTTACCGTCCAATTAGCTTGACTTTTTCAAACAGTCACCAAGGCCATGACGAGGGAAAGGCGGTCCATACAGCCAGCCTAGACAGACCTGGAAGGGCTTTTATAATATACCCCCTCGGGTATCATTGAAAAACTCATCAACTTAAATGTAAACCCATACATTACAAGATGGGTTGCAAACTGGCTGAGTGACAGAACCCACAGGGTCAGAGTTGCTGTCAGACTCAAAGCCTGTCACAAGTGGTGTCCTCAGTCCTGGGCCCCTCTTATTTGGCATCTACTTTTCTGAAGTACAAGCAAACACAGGAGGGACAAAGTTTGCAGATGACTGCAAAACTGGGCCCAGAAGTCGAAAACACATCTGACACAGATATCCTTCAGAAGGGTCTCACAGAAACGGATAACTGGTGCCAGAGCCATGGCCTAAAGTTAAATGCCAAGAAATGCAGTCATACCGCCGGAAAAACAAGGTTACCCTAGCTACCATATAGGTTGACAGTAGCCTCATTTCATGACACTCATATTGCTAAGTAGTTAGGAAGACCTTCTACATTGCCCACCTTATCATGAAAGGATCTCATCAGACCAATGATTGAGTACAATGCCCCATTAGCTATATTCAGTTGCTTACAGCTTGCTCAGAGGTGACCTATGCCTGACATACATCTCAAAAGGAGGCGGATCTAGAATCCCTCAGGCCACAAGGCGGGGAGACTTAAACCGGGTCGACCACGGTTATTAATAGGACATGCTGGAGGGATAGATTCATCACCCAAAGACTCCTATGCTGTGGGAATCAAATATATGATATGAGGCAGAGAGAACGGC
Organism: Protopterus annectens; assembly: GCF_019279795.1. Lineage (NCBI taxonomy): Eukaryota > Metazoa > Chordata > Ceratodontiformes > Protopteridae > Protopterus > Protopterus annectens. Next base: position 1,135,302,302 of record NC_056729.1, on the reverse strand, counting down.
TGGCCTTGTTCAAGAGGAATCTTGACCAATGGATGGGAGATCGCAGATACACCCCAGGGGTTACCTCAGTGTCACTGCTCAACAGAGGCCCAGCAAAATAATGGGCATAGTTTCTCCAAAAAAAAAGGTGGCATAAGCCACAAAACTATGGGCTAGGCTTGTAAATGCCCTCGGGCAGATAGCCTAGTATGAACCTATGAACCTATGAACCTATGAACCTACTGCGAGTGAGTAGTCTATAATGCATTGCTCCATACACAGACACTGAAACACACACACAGAACATCCAGAACTGGCATGGATGGAGATGGAACACTACCACTGTTCTAAATCACACTACAGCAGTACACAGTTACAGAATGAGCTACAGCGATTACTGGGCTATCACTTTCCCAGAGGTGTACTTCTCGGTGATTGACATCAGCAGCCATGCCAAAGTAGAGCATTTGTATTGTACGGTGTGTGAGTAGCCTAAAAAGCATTGCGCTCTACTCAGTCAGACACACACACAGTTGCCAGGTCTGGGGTTCAAACACCTACCTAACTAGTATATCACACTACAGTAGTACGCAGTTATAGAATGCACTACGGCAATTACTGGGCTATTACTTTCCCAGAGGTGCACTTCTAGGTGAGTGACATCAACAGCCTTGCCAAAGTTAATTATTTGTATTGTATGGTGTGTGAGTAGCCTAAAAAGCATTGCTTTCTACTCAGTCAGAAACACACACAGACTCACACAGTTGCCAGGTCTGGGGTTTGAACACTTACCTAACTAGTATAACACACTACAGCAGTACACAATTACAGAATGTGCTACAGCGATTACTGGGCTATCACTTTCCCAGAGGTGTACTTCTAGGTATGTGACATCAGCAGACTGGCCAAAGTTGAATATATGTATTGTACGGAGTGTGAGTAGCCTAACAAGCATTTCCCTCTACACATTCAGAGACAGACAGGCACACACACACAGACACACACTCACACAATTTACAGGTCTGAGGTTAGTACTACTACCTAACTACTCTGTCACTACAGCAGTATGCAGTTATGGGACGTGCCATGAATATTACTAAGCTATAGCTCTTCCAAAGGTGTAATTCACATTGGATGACCTCAGCAGGCTTGTCATACTACTGCTATGTGGAGGACAGTGTGTGCATGGGTCATACCCTATTCATGTAGGGGTTGACATGAGACATGCGGGCACACATGGGGTAAAATGTCACAGGTGCATGTATACAGCTACTAGATGGCCACTTCCTTGTACAGTCTTGTTGCACAGCTGGCACATACACTACATAGTCTGTCATGCTGACAGGTACTGGTGGCTAGTATCCGCCGTGGGTTACATCCACAACTCATGTGTTGGAGGCCCTTTGGCTGTGTGCCAGTTGGGACAGGCCCACATGACACCTTGTCACTGTCACCTTCTTCCACACATCTATGCCTGTGTACCTGTAGCTTATTATAGTCTGTAGTCCTTACATATTTGTCAGTATTGCTATCCACTTTGTGTGCAAGGCAGAAGTGGTGCATACTGACATGCATCCACACTGAGAACTGCAACTTCCAGATATGCCTGGTCCACTGGTGTTTGCAGACATGGCCTAAGTGTGTGAGCATGCCCAGTATGATTTCTCAGTATGTTGTTGACTGACATTGCCTTCATTCCTCTGTGTGAACATGCCCAGTATGACCTCTCAGTATGTTGTCGACTGGCATTGCCTTCATTCCTCTAAGTGTGTGAGCATGCCCTGTAGGGCCATTTGTGTTGCATGTGTGGATCACGTCCAGTTTGTACTGCAGTTCTGACCTTTCTGTTGTACACCAACAGGTAGCATGCTGTGTCTGCAGGGTATCCATCGGTCATTTGCTATTGACTGCTGCAACATTTCTGCATAGCGGGGGGGGGGGCACATGACTGTTTCTACTGTTCTAAACAGGAGTGGGGGGATACACCTAACTGTTACTCTAAGTGTACGTTGGATGGGGGCACACCTGACACATACACATTTGCTAGGACTGTACTAGTATGTCAGGTATTTCATTTTAGTCTGTAGTCTTACCTATCCTGCTGGCTAGGGCTTACCAGTATAGTACAGATCCTAGCTTTGTTTACCTACATATTAGTTTCTGACTTCCTAGCCTTCACAACTTACATCTGACTGCCTGGCCTGCTGCGGTCTGTCTGTGTCAGCCTGGGGAAGGGGTTACCCATAGGGCACATTCAGAGCCCATAGTACAGCATTTGATTGTATTAGTCTTCACCTGTCTGGCTGGCTCAGACTGTTGTTGGGTATGTGATCCTTCCTGACTGGCATGTGTGGCTCTTATGGACACCCCTGTTACTCAGACCATTTCATGCAGTGGGTTTTGTCACCCTGTGTAATACTGGCTACTGTGGTGACTCCAGTATGTGTTACAGATCTCATGATGCCACTATGGGTGTCTACTCTCTGCTGCCTTGACATCCGGCCACCCAATTCCCTTGCATGTTCACATCCACACCATAGCTACAGGTAAAAACACATTCTACTCCATTTGGCAATTGGTAGGTTGACTGACTTACCTTGAGGTGTGCCAGACTTGAGGATGGTGCTGGAGGGTTGCCTATGTTGGATGCACATAGTACACTCCCTATACATGGTTGGGCACAGGTAGTGTCATGTTTGGCATCCCTTTTACTGTCTTTTTGAGTCAGAGAGAGGTGTCTTTCCCTGGGCCCCTACTGTGTCAGTGCATATTCTATGTGTTGCCTCTTTGCCAAGGCCAGGGCATACTGGGTATGCCCCCCTTCTGCCTCCTGGGGCAGGCTCAAGTTGTTCCTCCTCCGAGTCACTTTGTGCCTCTACATGTCTTGGCATTGATGGGGGGCTGTATGGCCCTGCCCATGCTGTTCCTGCTGCAGCTGTTTCCGCAGGATCATATTGTGTAGCATAGTACATACCATTACTATTTGGGTACATGTAGCTGGTGAATACTGCAGGGCTCCACTGGATGTGTCCAGACACTGGAACTGTGACCTGAGCATCCCAAACACATGCTCTATTATATGTCTGGCCTGTGCGTGTGCCTCATTATGGTGTTGTTGTTCAGGTGTGTGTGCATTTCTGATGGGTGTCATCAGCCATGGCTCCAGTGGGTACCCAGCATTCCCCACTAGGTGACTGTAGGATATGTACACATTGGCAAATCTGTGGTACAGCTGTGTCAGCTGCCATATGTGTGAATTGTCATAGCTTCCAGGGCAGCCAGCACACATTCAGTATAATGCCCTGGGCATCACATACGACCTGGCAGTTGATGTAGTGGATTCCCCTGTGGTTGATGTAGACCCTACCCTGCTCACTAGGTGGTGCTTTGATGCGTAGGTGCATGCAGTCTATAGCACCCACTACCCCGGGGTAGTTAGCTCTTTGGTGGAAGAGATGCATATTGCAGGTCAACACCTCACGTGTGTTGAGGAAATATACGTGCTCACAGGCATGTGCTGACATGGCATCCAGGAACTGGTGGAATACTCTGGATGTTGATGCCTGTGAGATGCCTATGTTATCCCCAGTTGTGGTTTGGGAGGTAACTGTGGCTAGTATACCTAGGCCTACTCATACCTTGGTGTCCACTGGGATGGTTTCCCCTCGGCCAGTGTGGTGTGTCAGGTGTGGCCTGCACAGCTCAACGATTTTCTGTAGGAGGTCTCTGTCTACCCTATAGCGCTCCAGTATCTCCAGCTCATGTAGCCCCTGGTAGATTACCCTGGGTCTGTACACGCTTCTCCGTCTCCTCACTGTGGGTTGTTCGGCAGCATTGACATCCTCACCACCCTCGGCCTCTTGCACATGTTGTTTTATGTTGCCTGCTGCAGCTCTTCTCATTTTGTAGGTTTGTTTTTAAAATTTCCCCGCTTGTATACACCGGTGGTGTAGAGTGTGGAAAAAACAGGGGGGGTAGGTGTTTGCTTGGTTTATAGTGGTGTTCTGGGCTGTTCTGCTGCCTGTATGATTAGCTGATTCTGATACATTTCACCTGGCAGCTCAGTTAGTTCTCCTTGATTACCTTCCTACTGCTATTTTCCCTTCCCATTGCCTCCCTGTTTAGGCCTGTGTGCGCGTTGCACAGACAGAGTGCTCATATGTGCATAGAGCTGCCATTTCCCGGTTTAACTTCCTATTTCTTCCTGTTAAACCTGGTGCGCAGTGCGCAGACCTGCTTACACTTTGTATGGAGTGCTAGACAGTTTGGACACACCTCTAACTTAGCTGTGCTAAGCCAGGAGCAGTCCCGAGCCACAGGGCTCCAATCCACTTACAGTATGCCTGACACACCCGCCCATGATGTCACCTATCTCCTAGTCTTGCACCCAGCTATTTCTACTCTTACATTCTTGGGACCTGTCTCACACCCTGGGGAAATCTGAGATTCACTATCCTTCCCCTCATTTACATAGGATTGCACACTGGGCCTCCCCCCTAGCAACTATTACTCACTGGCCAGGTTGTCTTATGCCTGCCATTGACTTGCATGGCTGAATACTGCTTTTAGTTAGAATACTTATTTTAGATTTAGTTTATTATTTTCCCCTCGATCCCATTTGCGCACTATGCTTAAACAGGCAAGATCAGCAAAAGGAATTTAAAAGTTGTTTTTTTTTTTTACGCATTTTGCATTGTCAATGGCCTTCTACTTGGCCATTGCCATGCTTCATCACTGATATGCATTCTTTATTTGGAGCTGTCATAGCTCTGTTTTGTAGTTTGCAGAAACGTACTCTGTTACTAACCGAGTACATTTCTGCAGACTGCACTCGTCCTGCACTGACAGCTGCCTGCTTCCTGGATTGCAAATTACCCTCATTTGCATGGTTTTCATCTGTAAATGAGGGTAATTTGCATGCAGGAGCTCGGTCCATGCAGAATTAGTCTAAGAGCTCATGTGCATGTCCCAGGAGTTCGTTCCTGGATCGCATGTCGGTCATATTGCCAAAAAAAGCTCTTAGACTAATCCTGCACGCTATAATGGGCTTCGTAAATCCGGGGATAAGTGTTTTTCTGTGATGTCAGAACTGTACTACTAAATTATTGTAAGTATCCCTCTGTGATCTCTGAACTCTTGACTAGCACTGTGTAGTAAGAAGCATTGTCTTGTGTTTTTAGTATTTATTATTAAATATTTTTAAACCTTTCAGCTGTGGTTGTTTTGTGTAGAGATAATTTAAGCTCTAGAGTACATTGCATATTTATAGTGATTACTATACTAAGTCACTCTAATAAGCCTTGACTGTTTAGTTATACTACTAATTGGATAATAATATTGCACAGTAATAATTGGACACCCTTTTAAGGGCCTTTGAGTAGCTGATAAATATTAGCTGGGTGGCGGTAGTGATTTCTACCATATACCCGCGGTGGTGGTGCTGTGGTAGCATTGTCGCCTCACAGTAAGAAGCTGTCTGGTTTGATTCTCAGCTAGAGTGTATTCTGCATGGAGACATGCATAAATGGGCATACCTTTGTTGAAGGTTGTGTGTCAGGCCTGGCAAGCCGGTATGTAAAAATCAACTGCCAATCATTAGTGGACCAGAGTTCCACTGTGGCGACCCCTATCCGGGAAAAGCCAAAAGACACAAAGTCTGGGTAAAAGGGGCACAGCTGGAGAAACTGTGCCAGCCCTCCCCAGAAGTGTCTGTTTGGTTGTATAAACTCTTATCCCAAAGTGTGTGTGTGTGTCAGCTACTTGGGCAGGGACACGAAGCACTGGTTGTTCAGAGAGGGTGCTGGAAATGTTAGCTTGCCCAGCTGGCTGAGATCTGGACCCTAAAGCTGTGCCAGTGGGGAGTCTTATTAAGGATCTGGAGAGCAAGAGAGTGACCAGCCCCAGACTGACTGTGATCTCTGTGTGTTCTTAAGGGAAATTGCACTTTACTGTGCGTATTTGTTATCCTTTCCTCCTATATGAGATGCCCCTCACTGGTGTTAGTGGTGAGGATTGAGGCTCTTTGATTGCTGGGCCAGGGAATGGGCATCACATATTAATTGTTTGGTAGTGGTGGGATATCCACACCATATATTAATTGGTTGGCAAATACTAATTGGCTTGTAGTGGTGCGGGTAGAGTGAATTACTGTAGCTTGTGTACAGTGAGCTTTGAAGATGCTTTTTACTCTAAATCAGTCACGCAGTAAATACTCAGAGTTCAGATCACAATTGTTTTATTTACTTTGTTAGCATAGTTAGTCAGGGTGAGCAGGCAGCATGTCAGCAGAGGTGTATGGAAAGCTGATAAAGAGCCAGCTAGTGAAGATGGGCCTGGCTAGGAGACTGGTTCATGGAAACCTGACTAAGGCAGACCTGATTGTAGCCTTCATTACAGCTGCATCAGAAAACAGCAACCAGGAGGACAATCAGACTGGCAGTGGAGATATAATACCCTCGGAGAATGGACAGATCAACCTTTCTGCAGAGGACTTAAAAATCCATCTGGAGCTAAAGAGACTTGAATTGGAGGCCAGGTGTGTGGAAATAGAAGCACCTGAGAGACTGAGGCATCTAGAGAGTGAGGACAATGAGAGACTGCGATGTCTGTAGGCTGAGGAGAATGAGAAACTGCTATACCTGGAAGCTGAGGAAAAGGAAAGGCAGAGGCAGCATGAGAAGGAGATGCTGAGTCTTTGCCAGAGTCAAGGAGGTAATGGGGAAGGGAGTAATTGGACCCCAGAAGCACAACAGGTCAGTAAATTTCTTCCACAATTTAAACGGGGATAATTTTGATAGTTTAATTCATATGTTTGAGTGGGTATGCAAACAGTATAGTGTTGAACAAAGGCTCTGGGTATGGTTCTTAACCCCCTTACTCCATGGTAAAGCTGTAACTGCTTTGTCAAAAATGTCTGACATTCATGGGTGCCGGAAGCTGTTAAAGATTGGGGGGGTGGAGGGTGACAGGGATACTTAGTGACCTAAAAAGGGTAATTTTTTTATAGCTATTTGCTACCACAACACAGGTTCACTTGGAGGACATTTTAAGCTTAGCCAAATCCCTTTTGGTGCTTGAAATAACATTTTCTGATTGGTCTTAGCTATCCCCATGGCTGATAATTGTATATTAGCCCTAGTGAGAACAACTGTGATCATACCATAGATAATTTGAGGGAGCCATGTAACGGATGTAGCATTTAGGAACTGCCTCTATCCATTAGTGGCATGAAGAGAAATCCTGGAGTACATGTTCTATTATCCATCCTTAGATCCAAGTTACATTTGAATATGGATGGATGAGCTTTGCTTTATTTTTATGGATAGTCTGTTCCAGAACAGTGGTAGCCTCTGTGATATATATCCATTTCTCCACAACATTCAGTTTAGATAGCTGAACTGAGTATTTCTGATTCCATTTGGCTTGCTGATGTTCAGTAGGTCCATCTGTATTATGTTGCAGGATGCTTTGTACGCCAGACATGTCATCTCTAAGCACTCTGTAGGATACTGAGTTTAGTAATAAATCTTTGAGGTGATCCATGCAAGACCTATTGTTTAGGACTTGTATCCTTTTAGTAAGGTATCTCTGAAGGTACTCCAATTGTTGCATGGGGCTGGACAGATACATGCCAACGTGGGCATTATACAAAATGATTGACATAATGAGAGCTTTGCAAAGGGGGACAACATCTCTAGATTTAGTCACAATTGATTTGTTTATAAGCTGTGCAATATAGAAAGGCTTTCTTATGACTCTGGGCACATGTTGGTCAAAAGTTAGGTCACTGTGCACATAAGTTCCCAAATGTCAAACAATTGGATCAGTACTCAGAGGGCATTGTCATGATTTTGACACAAGTTATTTGGGACAAACCTTCCTGCATGATGGTTAAGTCATTTGGGGATTCAATAACTGTGCCTAACTTGCAGTCATCTCAAACCTAGCTGGCCAAAGCTCTTTGGTATTTCCATTTACTTTTGAGATGTATATGCCAAACAGAAAAAGTCTCAGCACCGAACCCTGGGGGACTCTATTGGTGACTGGTCTCTTCCCCTGCTTTGATCACCTGCATCCTGTGAGCCATGTTGGCAATGCAGCTGGGGATAAATGTAAGTGTTTGCTCCTACATTATTCATCCTTTGTACTACACCTGATTAGGGAATTGTGTCAAAAGGCTTGGCCAGGTCAAGGTAATGTGGTGTGAACTGTCTTACCTTCATCCATTGCTTTGGTAACTAGAGTAAAGCTTAAAATTTGCCCATGATTTTGAGCCTTTCACACTTTCCTCTGGGCTGTTTTCAAACACATTTTAGGGCCATGTATGCATTCCTTGATTCACCTTCCTGATTGTATTAAATTAAATTCCTTGTATAATACAGCACACTTGTTAGACTTAAGTTAGCACATTTTAAATGTGTTTAAACATTTTTCCAGTAGACAATGAAACAAAAATGCATTAACCAATAATAACAAAACTGCCTTCTTCAGAATATTTCCATTATAAAGGTCTACTTCCACACACAACTGCATTTTAAATTTGTTTGAACATTTTCCCAGTAGGCAATGAAGCAAAATGCATGCACCAATAATGACAAAACTGCTCTATTCAGAACATTCCCATGATAACAGTCTACTTCCACACACAACTGCATTTGAAATTTATTGTTTGAACATTTTTACAGTAGGCGATGAAGCAAAGTGCATGCACCAATAATGACAAAACTGCCCTATTCAGAACATTTCCATGATAACAGTCTACTTCTACACACAATGTATAAATACAGAATCACAGTAGAGTGTAAGCCATAGGCATATTGCACAGCTTCTTGAACTTATTTTCAAATGGGGAGGGGGCAAAAGGCCAAAAAGCAGGGACACATTTTAAACATTGCATGTATAATTTTGAAACGTTGCTTGCATGAAATTCTATGTTACCACCATGCATGTCACTGCTAAGTCATGAACCCACAACCACATACACTACAGTCAGAGCAATATACCACTAAGCTAAACCAGCAGTTTCTTGGAAGACTGGAAGACAAACTTAAATGGTTATCATATCAATTAGTGAATTCAGTTCTCACTTCTCATCATAGCTCTCAACCTCTTAGCCCAAAAATACAGAACAAAGCCAATCATGGGGGAATACAGCCCCAAATTAGGGACACATTTCAAATACTGATTTTATAACTTTAGACAATTGCTAGAATAAAAGGTTTTGTTTTACCACTCTGGCAAACCACAGGAACAGAACAAAAATGTGAGGCACAAATTCACATGTGATGGTGGCAAGGGACTTTAGGCTCCTTTTACCTGTACCCAAGGTACAGGGTTTAAGCCTGAGTACTTTTAGCCACCAGATGTATCCCACTGGGGGCATTTTCAGACACACTCCAGCAGAAGTGTAATCACTCTAGACTCTATCAGCGTCTGTCTGTTCCTGCTCCACTCTGCAATTACATTCTAGTCCTTTCTGTTCTGGCAGCAGCTTTGAATAAATCTGTTTGTTAAAAACAGCCAGAAATACATGTGCTGATGTGATGTCATTGCGGCAGTTGGGAGGTGTGCAAAAAAACAAAAGGGACAGTGGTGTGGATGATCTAAAAGTGGGGGGCTCCCCTCCCTCCTCGCTCTATGGTTCCGGCGCCCATGCTGACATTGCATGTTTTGATTATACTGCTGTTAAAAAGCATTTGTAAGAATTGTTTAAACTAACACCTGAAACATATAGGAAAACATTTCTGAGCATAGATGCAAGGCAAATGAAACTGTGTGTGAATATGTTGCTGAACTGAGCACTATTTCCATATTTGGGTGATTGGTTGTCAGGTCACCACTTTTGAAGGGCTGTCAGACCTTTTGGTGAGGGATCAAGCCCTTAGCATTTTGCCTGAAGACATGAGAATCTAGTAAGCTGATAGACAATGTGCTACTTCAGACGAGTTGTCAAAGAAGGGAGACCTATACCTGGCAAGCAGGGCAGCCCTGCACAGGAAAGGGACCCCCATTACTGCTCATGGGTTTAAAGGAACCCAGGGTGGGCAGCACAGACTGCCCCAACAGAATGTGCCAGTAGCAGGGGAAGCCACTTGTGCAGGTACACGTCCAGGAGCAAGGGTTAAATGTTTTGAATGCAACCAGTGGGGCCATGTGGCATACAGGTGTCCACAGAGGCAAGGTGGGGAACAAAAGGTGAGGGAGCCAGTAAGTGGGAAAGACAAAATGCCAATAGTAGGTTGTCTTGAGACAACAGGGGTACTGAACTTCCATCCTGCAGATGTCCTGATAGGGAATTATTTGGATGAGGCAGTACCATGTGCTTTTGCAGTTACACGCAGTCAGGCTAGGAGACAAGCATGTGAGTCTGTTAGCCTGGGGGAGACCCAGGCAGACTGCATACTTGCAACCAGGACTGGTGAGGTAGTTATTTCAGGGAGGGAGCTACCTTGTAGCAGTGAGACTGAATGTGAGCCACAGCTGCTTGTGGGTACTGATGTTCCCTTGGATAGAGTGACTGCAAAGGTAGAGGTGAGTAGTAGTACCAAGGCTGACAGTGAGGCACCACTGTCAGAAGATGCCAGACTTCCCATGGAAGTGGAGCTGGGAAGGGTTACAAGGAGAGAGTTGAGACAGGCTCATCTCTCAGACCCTACATTGCAAGGCCTGAAGCAGGTAGCTAGGGAGGCACCTGATTCTCAAGGAAAGGGGGAATCTGTATACTTGGACAAAGGGTCACTATACAGAGAGTGGACTCCTGGGGGAGGGCTAGAAGGTGAGAGAGTACAGCAGTTGGTAGTGCCTTGAGCCTAATATCTGGCTTCTAGCCATAGCCCATGATATTCCCTTTGCAGGTCATATGGGCATAAAACGTATGAAGAGGCATATTATGCAGAACTTCTACTGACCTGGAATTTCTAGAGATGTAACAGGGTACTGCAGGACCTGTGAGCACTGCCAAAAGGTAAGCAAGGCAAGAGACAAGGTGAGAGCTCCTTTGATACCTTTGCCTGTGATTGATGAGCCATTTCAGAGAGTAGCTATGAATATTGTGGGTCCTCTGAGTACCCCAAGCTCCACAGGGAAAAAGTAAATCCTAGTGGTAGTGGATTATGCGACACGATACCCTGCGGCAGTTTCTTTGTCCTCCATTGAGGCAGAGAAGGTGTCAAATGCTTTGTTAGAGATTTTAAGCAGGGTAGGTTTCCCAAAAGAAATACTGACTGACAGAGGTGCCAATTTCATGTCACACCTGCTGGCTTGTCTGTGGAAGTCCTGTGGGGTGAAGCACATGAAGACCACCCCCTACCATCCCAAGACTAATGGTCTTGTTGAGAGGTTAAACTCTACAATCAAGTCCATGCTATGGACATTTGCAGATCAGTTTAAGAGGGAGTGGGACAAATATTTGCCCAATCTGTTGTTTGTTTACAGAGAAGTTCCCCAGGAATCCACAGGTTTTTCATCTTTTGAGTTGCTGTATTGGCATAGGGTGAGGGGACCTCTAGATTTAATTCAAGATGAGTGGAAATGTGAGTGCAAGGCTCACAAGGAGTCTGTTGTGGCATACGTCCTATACCTCAGGACAAGGCTCAGGGAACACATGGTCTTGGCCCAGGAGAACCTGGCAGAAGTCCAACAACAGAAAAAGGTGTGGTATGACAGGAATGCTCGAGCTAGAGAGTATGCTGTGGGGCAACAGGTAATGGTTCTCATTCCTGTCAGACACAACAAACTGTAAGCAGCTTGGGAGGGACCCGACAAGGGTGTAAGAAAGGTAAGTGATGTTAATTACATGGTGGAACTTCTAGGCAGAAGGCAGGAGCAAATATTGTACCATGTTAACATGATGAAACCTTACCATGATAGGGGGGCCCTTGTGCTGAGCATTTGCAGTGGATTGCAGGAGGAGTCTGAGGGAGATCTAGTGACTGATTTCCTCAGTGAGGCTCGGGCTGACACCTCAGTGGAAGGGGTAGCAATGTCCCAGCAGCTATCTCCTACCCAGGTTTGAGAAGTCCAAGTAGTGTTGCAGGAATTTGGGGACATGTTCACTGGGAAACCAGGGTGCCCCCACCTGGGGTAGCACCAGGTGGATACAAGACCCCAAAGGCCTATTAGGCAGGCCCCTTATAGAGTGCCTGAGACAGTCAAACAAACTCTGAGGGAGAAGGTACAGGAGATGTTGAAACTAGCAGTGATTCAAGAGTCCAACAGTACCTGAGCTTCCTCAGTGGTGCTGGTGCCAAAGAAGGATGGCAGCACCAGGTTCTGTGTGGACTACAGGAAATTAAATAGTCACACAGAGTCAGATGCTTATCCCATGCCTGGGACAGATGAGGCCCTAGAGTAGTTGGGTGGGGCTAAGTATCTTACAGCCATTGATCTTACCAAGGGTTACTGGCAGGTGCCCTTGACTCCCAGTGCTAGGGAGAAGTCAGCCTTTGTGACTCCTTTTGGCTTGTATGACTTCACAAAGATGCCCTTTGGGATGAAGAATGCCTCAGCAACTTTCCAGAGGCTGGTAGATCATATCTTATCAGGAGGGTTTGCCTTGCTTACTTAAATGATATTGCCATCTACAGCCATTCGTGGCCAGAACATCTTCAGCATGTCAGGGAGGTGCTGGGCAGACTACAGAGGGCAGGCTTGACCATTAAGCTGAGCAAATGTCAGGTGGGTGTGGCAGAGGTCTCCTACGTAGGACATAGAGTGAGGAGTGGTAAGATAAGGCCAGAACCTGCCAATGTGGAAGGCATTTAGGCATGGCCTGCACCTGTTACTAAAAAGCAGGTGAGAGCATTTTTAGGGATAGCAGGGTACTACAGACATTTCATCCACAGTTATAGTACCGTAGCTGTTCCTTTTACAGACCTGACAAGAAAGAACAGGCCAGATAAGGTAGTGTGGACTCTAGCATGTGTGCAGGCATTCCAGATGCTTAAAGAAGCTTTGAGAGGACCCCCCCTGTGTTAGCCAGTCCAGATTACAGCAAATAATTTGTGTGCAGGTGGATGCTTCAAACCATGGGGTGGGGGCTGCACTTAGCCAGATTTCTTCAGAGGGAGAAAAGCACCCAGTGTTTTTTCTCAGTCGTAGGCTCCAACCCAGGGAGGAATGTTATGCAGCTGTAGAAAAAGAATGTCTAGTGATAGTGTGGGCACTGCAGAAACTTCACCCTTATCTGTATGGAAGGAAATTCACTGTTATGACAGATCACAACCCCCCAACATGGTTAAACAGAGCCAGCCAGCAAAATGCCAAATTGCTAAGTTGGAGGGGTTGCAAGCATATGATATGTCAGTGCAGTGCCGCACTGGGATTAGAAATGCCAATGCAGATGGGCTCTCAAAGCAGGGGATGGGGTAAGGTATACTCAGATAGACCTAACTCTCTCAAGCAGTGTTTCTCAAGGGTCACTTGAAAAACTAGCTTGAGTTCTGAGGGGGGGGGGGGGGTTTGAAGGCTGCCAGCCTAGCCAGATAGAATTTTATAGTTAATTCTGTAATTTGCAAATATTGATGTAAGTCACAGGCTTGGTTTCTTAAATGGAAAAAAATGCTGTTAGATGTGGAACTGAAAAAAAATGAACCAACAGTGTTCTCTGCTGACCATGTAAAACATGTTGTGACCCTTTGATCTAAAGTCGTCTCTGGCCTGTCTAGATGAAGACATTCTTTCTATTGTTTTAACCAAGAGTTAAATTGCTTGATTTAAACACGCAAATGTATTTTTATTGCTCTGCTTCCTGACCAGCTGCAAGATAACACAAGGAGATGTTAAGAATGTAAATGTAGTTTTGGTTAGCCTGGAAACCCAGGGAAGTGTGAAGAATGATGTAATGGGAACCAGGAATGTGATTTCAAAAACAGAGAGAATCAGAGACCATTAAGCATTTTTTGTCTTGACCACTGTCTTGCTCTATAAGTAAGTTTATCTTAGACTTGTGTTTTCTCTTAGAAATAGCTAGAAACTAGAAAGATTACACTAAGTGTATTCCTGTGATGTGAGAACTGAACTACTGAATTATTTTAAGTATCTCTCTGTGATCTATGAACTCTTGACTAGCACTGTGTAGTAAGAAGTAATGTCTTGTATTTTTAGTATTTATTATTAAATATTTTTAAACCTTTCAACTGTGGCTGTTTTGTGTAGAGATAAGTTAAGCTCTAGAGTACATTGCATATTTATAGTGATTACTGTACCAAGTCACTCTAATAAGCCTTGACTGTTTAGTTATAATACCAATTGGATAATAATATTGCACAGTAATAATTGGACACCCTTTTAAGGGCCTTTGAGTAGCTGATAAACATTAGCTGGGTGGTGGCAGTGATTTCTGTCGTATAGTCTGGGTAAAAAGGGCACAGCTGGAGAACCTGTGCCAGCCTTCCCCAGAAGTGTCTCTGTGGTTGTATAAACTCTTATCCCAAAGTGTGTGTGTGTGTGTGTGTGTGTGTGTGTGTGTGTGTGTGTGTGTGTGTGTGTCCGCTACTTGGGCATGGACATGAAGCACTGGTTGGACAGAGAGGATGCTGGAGACTTTAGCTTGCCCAGCTGGCTGAGATCTGAACCCTAAAGCTGTGCCAGTGGGGAGTTTTATTGGGGACCTGGAAAGCAAGGGAGTGACTAGCCCCAGACTGACTGTGATCTCTGTGTGTTCTTAAGGGAAATTTCACTTTACTGTGTGTATTTGTTATCCTTTCCTCCTATATGAGACACCCTCACTGGTGTTAGTGGTGAGGGTTTAGTTTCTTTGATTGCTGGGCCATGGCATGGGCGTCACAGACCCCAATTCAACTTTTCATGATCTGCATGAAGTGGAAATAGTAGAGAGCTACAGGGTGGATAGGGACACTCTCCAGGAACTCTGCAATCTGTGTCATCCTCACCTAAGATCAAGGGCAAACTGATAGGAACTAATACTGGTGGAGACCAAGGTATGTGTAGCACTTCTACAGGAACTTTTCATAGACCAACAGGGGACATCCTGGTGTGTCACAGGTGTCATTATATAAGATTTTATACCAGTTCCTGAATGCTATGATAGGGCATGATAGTGACTATATTGCTATCTACAAAAAAAAAATGTATATATATATATATATATATATATATATATATATATATATATATATATATATATATATATATATATATATATATATATACATGCACACACACACACACACACACACACACACACACGCACACACACACACACACACACACACACACACACACACACACACACATATATTCCCCCTGTACCCCTGGGAACAGAGCTAGAATTATGCAGGAGGTCTACCCCATAGCACACTTCTCTGAAATTTTGGATGCGATAGACTGTACCTATATTAAGTTTAAATCACCACCCAGGGAACAGGGAAGGGTCTACATCAACGGAAAGGGGTTCCACTCCCTTAACTTCCAGATTGTATGTAATTCTAGGGGATTAATCCTGAAAGTGTGCACTTACAAACCCCCCCAATTTACTATGACTACAATATATGGCACACCTCACAGATCTACCAGAGATTTTCCAGGTATGATGTCCCAAAAAGCCATTTACTGAGGGATGCAGGAGATGCATTAGAACCATGGGTGAAGACACTCATCAGAAATACACACCCACCTATGGAGGAACTCTATAATGAGGCACATGCTGAAACAAGAAACTTCATACAGAGTGTGATTGTACTGCTGACGTCATGGTTTTGGTGTCTACATACATTGGGAGGGTATGCAGTCTGATCACAGTACTTGGGCAAAATTATTACAAGTCTGTGCTATCCTACACAATGTCATCCTGCGAAAACAGTTGCAGCATAAACACCATAGGGTAGCAGCACACATTCCACCATCACTGACAGGGTCACCACATCCATATGCAGCTGAGGAAACAGAGGGGGGAACCCCCAGCTGTTGTGGGTGTAGGTAGATGCAGGCATACACAATATGCCCTCGCCCTAGAAGAGGCACATCCTACTCACATACATAAATTACAATTGATACCAGGCAATGCTTACAACCTTTACTTCCCTAATTAATGGCTGTGGACTGCTAGCATCCAAGAGAATCAGCCCTGATTGACAATAGTTGTAACTAAAGGACTGTCAGCATAAGTGTGGAATGTGTAATAGAAAAATAAATGTGTAAGAACATGAAGGAATGAATGAATGGCTGATACTTTTACATGTACCTAAGAAGAATGTGTGTGATTGTCTAGCAATGGCATCAATATCTGACACGACTGACATCTGTAATATATACTTATGCAGTTTACCAAATAATCTGCCCCATGTAACTAAAATACCCATTACAGAAAAAGCAATCCAAATTCTACTTATCACTACATTCTCACAAGTGGGGCAATAAGCATGAATGAAAACAGTCTCTTCATCTTCAAGTTCCCCAGCTACACAGTTACTATTTTATAATGTAGATTCAGCCTTCTGAATACTCTGAAGATTCAAATAGCTTCATAGGTTCATAGATGTGTACTAGGCTAATGGTCCTGGAGCCTTTACAAGCCTAGCCCATAGAAGTGCCCTGGCATCATGCCTCTCCACATTAGTTCCCAATGCCTCTATCAAGTAGAGCCACTGGAGTGACCACTGGGGTGAACTTTCTATTTCCAATCCACACATTAGGATTTCTCTTGAAGAGGGCCATTGAGGTGCTCTGCCTGACATGTATGTTCCAGAGCATGGGCAGTCTCTGGGTTATGAACCTGTCCTGCCAGCATGTTCTGTTGATTGTGGTAATGAGGTTGAGGTCTCTGGAGCATGTGGTGTGCAGGGATTGGGATTTCTTTAGATGTAGCATTTCTAACGGAGCTGGGTCAGACATGGCTTTGTAAGTCAAGCAGAGATCGCCTCTTAGAAGACGATATGAGACAGAGAATAGGTGAAGTTTTTTGAGTCTGTCCATGTAGGACATGTGTTTAAGGCCTAGGATCCTCTTCATGAGGTATTTTTGTAGCCTTTCCATCTGTTGCATGTGTCTAGTGAGGTACATTCCAAATGGGGCATTATACTCGATGACTGGCCTAATGAGTGAAGATTAGAGAGAGATGATGACCTCTTTCTTCCTAGATGCAAAACCCTTGGTAATGAGATGTGCCACATAGAAGGACTTTTTGACCACAGTGACAATGTGGTGATCGATGGAGAGGTTGCTGTCAACCTGTGTCCCCAGATCTCTTAAAACACCTTCAGAGGTCAGTGGGCTCCTACCGATGTGGTAATTAGTGGGAACTGAGTTTTTCCCAAAGGGGATGATGAAGCATTTTTTGGCATTAAGCTTTAGGACATAGTTTCAACAACAGTCATTGGTCTCAGTGTGGCCTTTCTGCAGGATGTCTACATCACTTGGGGAGTTAATAATGGCTCCCAGCTTGCAGTCGTCTCCGAACTTGGTCAGCCAGAGTTCCTCTGTGTTGGCCTGGATGTCTGAGAAGTAGATGCCAAACAGGAGAGGACCAAGCACCGATCCCTGTGGGACTCCACTTGTGACTGGTTGGCAGTCTGACTTGGAGTCCGCTACTTTCACATAGTGGGTTCTATCTGTAAGCCAATTTGCAACTCACCTAGTGTGAAATCATTAAAATTGCATTGCTGAATACCAAACGTTTGACTTCATGTAGAAGATGGAAACATAGTGTAGCTTCTACACCACTGCTAGGTGCTAATCTCTTGCAGCTGTGGTGTTCCCAGTCTATATTAGGGTAGTTGAAGTCACCTAGTATGATGGTGTTTGGAGATACATTTATCCCTCCATTGTTTTCAGGAAGGCCATGTGAGGTTCCTGAGTTTGAGAGGGTGGCCTGTAACATGCTACAAATTGCAGAGCAGTCTTGCCTATGGTTAATTGCACCTGGATGGTCTCCGATGCATCGTGCGTTGCCACCAACCTTGAGGTGTGGGTGTCCTTTATGAATATGGACACCCCTCCTTTCTTGGTGTTGTCCGGACTTTGGGGCGGGCATGATATGAGGTGAAACCTGCTAGTGCTGGGGTGCTCTCAGGAGCCTTGAACCAGGTTTCAGTCACAGCACAGACATCGATGTTCTCCATACTGAGAAGGGCCTCGAGTGCGTGCATCTTGAGATTGAGACTTCTGGCATTGAGCAGCATTACCCTTAGTTTTTACTTTTTGTGTTCTAGGGTGGTAGGTTTAGAATTTGAGCCTTGCCTAAAAAGGCACTATGGGGTGGCAAGAGCCTTTGCCAATATCCGAAGCCTAGGGGTGACAGGTGCAAGCCATCCCTTGAAGCAGCGTGGCTTGTCCAGCATGTCATCCCAGGCAGACAGACATTGGATCCCCTTTGAATGACACCAGAATTTAAGCCAATTATTAAAGCTGATCATCTTATCACTGTATTGTGGCATCATTCTAGGTGAAGGTAGGATACTGCTCAAGGTCAGGGTCATACCTGCCTGGGCTACATAATCAGAGAGCTCCTCAATGTATCTTTCATGTAGTCCAAGGAGGTACATCTCAGGTCGTTGACACCAGCGTGGACAATGACTGAGTCACTTGTACCTGCTGTTGAGAGACCTGAGTGCTTGTGTTATGTGGCGGTTTCTAGCCCCCGACAGGCAGCTTACTGTGACCTTCTCCTTACTCAGTCTGGTGCGCGGGTCGTCAGTGTGTCTGACTATGGAGTCACCTATGACAAGTATGTTTGGTGTTGTATTTGGCCTTAAGGGCAGTGACTGCTTTGCACACTGATTTTGTTGTTTATGTGTTGTTTGTGTGGTGTATTGAGTTTGCAGTTGCTTGGGTGTCTGCTTTGGAGGCCTCTACTGTTTAGGTAAATTTTACTCAGAGCCTCGAGTATGTCTTAGTGTGTTTATGTGTTTGATTCAGTGGTGTGGTTGAGTTATGTGAGACTGGTATTGTGGTGTGTGTAGTTGCCTTCTCCTCCTGCCTGGTCTTGCCAGTCCTGAGTTGAGAGAGCTCAGCCTCCAGTCTGGCTAAATAGCTGCATCTCTCACAAGTGTTAGTGTTACATGGGATGAGGAGATGGTTGTCCGTGTACATGAGGCAATTGTAACATTGTCTCAGAATTCCCAGATTCACCAAATGGGCAGGAGAGGACGCCAGCATCTGACCCTTCGACATGCTAGAAAGAATTATGAGTTGGTATGAGACAGAAAAGTAGTGGGCTTAGCAGGGGAGTGGGCACTCCTGGGGGGTTTTGCTAGTGAGAGATTTGTATAATATAGGAGTGCTTGACCTGCAAAGAGAATGCTTATAATCATATCTTATCAGGAGGGTTTGCCCTTGCTTACTTAAATGATATTGCCATCTACAGCCATTCATGGCCAGAACACCTTCAGCATGTGAGGGAGGTGCTGGGCAGACTACAGAGGGCAGGCTTGACCATTAAGCTGAGCAAATGTCAGGTGGGTGTGGCAGAGGTCTCCTACGTAGGACATAGAGTGGGGACTGGTAAGATAAGGCCAGAACCTGCCAATGTGGAAGGCATTTAGGCATGGCCTGCACATGTTACTAAAAAGCAGGTGAGAGCATTTTTAGGGATAGCAGGGTACTACAGACATTTCATCCCCAGTTATAGTACCGTAGCTGTTCCTTTTACAGACCTGACAAGAAAGAACAGGCCAGATAAGGTAGTGTGGACTCTAGCATGTGCGCAGGCATTCCAGATGCTTAAAGAAGCTTTGAGAGGACCCCCCCTGTGTTAGCCAGTCCAGATTACAGCAAATAATTTGTGTGCAGGTGGATGCTTCAAACCATGGGGTGGGGGCTGTACTTAGCCAGATTTCTTCAGAGGGAGAAAAGCACCCAGTATTTTTTCTCAGTCGTAGGCTCCAACCCAGGGAGGAATGTTATGCAGCTGTAGAAAAAGAATGTCTAGTGATAGTGTGGGCACTGCAGAAACTTCACCCTTATCTGTATGGAAGGAAATTCACTGTTATGACAGATCACAACCCCCCAACATGGTTAAACAGAGCCAGCCAGCAAAATGCCAAATTGCTAAGTTGGAGGGGTTGCAAGCATATGATATGTCAGTGCAGTGCCGCACTGGGATTAGAAATGCCAATGCAGATGGGCTCTCAAAGCAGGGGATGGGGTAAGGTATATTCAGATAGACCTAACTCTCTCAAGCAGTGTTTCTCAAGGGTCACTTGAAAAACTAGCTTGAGTTCTGAGGGGGGGAGAATTTGAAGGCTGCCAGCCTAGCCAGATAGAATTTTATAGTTAATTCTGTAATTTGTAAATATTGATGTAAGTCACAGGCTTGGTTTCTTAAATGGAAAAAAAATGCTGTTAGATGTGGAACTGAAAAAAAATGAACCAACAGTGTTCTCTGCTGACCACGTAAAACATGTTGTGACCCTTTGATCTAAAGTCGTCTCTGGCCTGTCTAGATGAAGACATTCTTTCTATTGTTTTAACCAAGAGTTAAATTGCTTGATTTAAACACGCAAATGTATTTTTATTGCTCTGCTTCCTGACCAGCTGCAAGATAACACAAGGAGATGTTAAGAATGTAAATGTAGTTTTGGTTAGCCTGGACACCCAGGGAAGTGTGAAGAATGATGTAATGGGAACCAGGAATGTGATTTCAAAAACAGAGAGAATCAGAGACCATTAAGCATTTTTTGTCTTGACCATCCAACTCACAGCACTGTCTTGCTCTATAAGTAAGTTTATCTTAGACTTGTGTTTTCTCTTAGAAATAGCTAGAAACTAGAAAAATTACACTAAGTGTATTCCTGTGATGTGAGAACTGTACTACTGAATTATTTTAAGTATCTCTCTGTGATCTATGAACTCTTGACTAGCACTGTGTAGTAAGAAGTAATGTCTTGTATTTTTAGTATTTATTATTAAATATTTTTAAACCTTTCAACTGTGGCTGTTTTGTGTAGAGATAAGTTAAGCTCTAGAGTACATTGCATATTTATAGTGATTACTGCACCAAGTCACTCTAATAAGCCTTGACTGTTTAGTTATAATACCAATTGGATAATAATATTGCGCAGTAATAATTGGACACCCTTTTAAGGGCCTTTGAGTAGCTGATAAACATTAGCTGGGTGGTGGCAGTGATTTCTGTCGTATAGTCTGGGTAAAAAGGGCACAGCTGGAGAACCTGTGCCAGTCTTCCCCAGAAGTGTCTGTGTGGTTGCATAAACTCTTATCCCAAAGTGTGTGTGTGTGTGTGTGTGTGTGTGTGTGTGTGTGTGTGTGTGTGTGTGTGTGTGTGTGTGTGTGTATGTGTGTGTGTGTCCGCTACTTGGGCATGGACATGAAGCACTGGTTGGACAGAAAGGATGCTGGAGACTTTAGCTTACCCAGCTGGCTGAGATCTGGACCCTAAAGCTGTGCCAGTGGGGAGTTTTATTGGGGACCTGGAAAGAAAGGGAGTGACTAGCCCCAGACTGACTGTTATCTCTGTGTGTTCTTAAGGGAAATTGCACTTTACTGTGTGTATTTGTTATCCTTTCCTCCTATATGAGACACCCTCACTGGTGTTAGTGGTGAGGGTTTAGTTTCTTTGATTGCTGGGCCATGGCATGGGCGTCACAGACCCCATTCAACTTTTCATGATCTGCATGTGGAAATAGTAGAGAGCTACAGGGTGGATAGGGACACACTCCAGGAACTCTGCAATCTGTGTCATCCTCACCTAAGATCAAGGGCAAACCGATAGGAACCAATACTGGTGGAGACCAAGGTATGTGTAGCACTTCTACAGGAACTTTTCATAGACCAACAGGGGATATCCTGGTGTGTCACAGGTGTCATTATATAAGATTTTATACCAGTTCCTGAATGCTATGATAGGGCCTGATAGTGACTATATTGCTATCTACAAAAAAAAAAATATATATATATATATATATATATATATATATATATATATATATATATATATATATATATATATATACACACACACACACACACACACACACACACACACACACACACACACACACACACACACACACACACACACACACACACACACACACACATATATTCCCCCTGTACCCCTGGGAACAGAGCTAGAATTATGCAGGAGGTCTACCCCATAGCACACTTCTCTGAAATTTTGGATGCGATAGACTGTACCTATATTAAGTTTAAATCACCACCCAGGGAACAGGGAAGGGTCTACATCAACGGAAAGGGGTTCCACTCCCTTAACTTCCAGATTGTATGTAATTCTAGGGGATTAATCCTAAAAGTGTGCACTTACAAACCCCCCCAATTTACTATGACTACAATATATGGCACACCTCACAGATCTACCAGAGATTTTCCAGGTATGATGTCCCAAAAAGCCATTTACTGAGGGATGCAGGAGATGCATTAGAACCATGGGTGAAGACACTCATCAGAAATACACACCCACCTATGGAGGAACTCTATAATGAGGCACATGCTGAAACAAGAAAGTTCATACAGAGTGTGATTGTACTGCTGACGTCATGGTTTTGGTGTCTACATACATTGGGAGGGTATGCAGTCTGATCACAGTACTTGGGCAAAATTATTACAAGTCTGTGCTATCCTACACAATGTCATCCTGCGAAAACAGTTGCAGCATAAACACCATAGGGTAGCAGCACACATTCCACCATCACTGACAGGGTCACCACATCCATATGCAGCTGAGGAAACAGAGGGGGGAGCCCCCAGCTGTTGTGGGTGTAGGTAGATGCAGGCATACACAATATGCCCTCGCCCTAGAAGAGGCACATCCTACGCACATACATAAATTACAATTGATACCAGGCAATGCTTACAACCTTTACTTCCCTAATTAATGGCTGTGGACTGCTAGCATCCAAGAGAATCAGCCCTGATTGACAATAGTGGTAACTAAAGGACTGTCAGCATAAGTGTGGAATGTGTAATAGAAAAATAAATGTGTAAGAACATGAAGGAATGTACCTAAGAAGAATGTGTGTGAGTTGTCTAGCAATGGCATCAATATCTAATACGACTGACATCTGTAATATATACTTATGCAGTTTACCAAATAACCTGCCCCATGTAACTAAAATACCCACTACAGAAAAAGCAATCCAAATTCTACTTATCACTACATTCTCACAAGTGGGGCAATAAGCATGAATGAAAACAGTCTCTTCATCTTCAAGTTCCCCAGCTACACAGTTACTATTTTATAGTGTAGATTCAGCCTTCTGAATACTCTGAAGATTCGAATAGCTTCATAGGTTCATAGATGTGTACTAGGCTAATGGTCCTGGAGCCTTTACAAGCCTAGCCCATAGAAGTGCCCTGGCATCATGCCTCTCCACATTAGTTCCCAATGCCTCTATCAACTAGAGCCACTGGAGTGATCACTGGGGTGAACTTTCTATTTCCAATCCGCTCATTAGGATTTCTCTTGAAGAGGGCCATTGAGGTGCTCTGCTTGACATGTATGGGAAGTCTGTTCCAGAGCATGGGCAGTCTCTGGGTTATGAACCTGTCCCGCCAGCATGTTCTGTTGATTGTGGTAATGAGGTTGAGGTCTCTGGAGCATGTGGTGTGCAGGGATTGGGATTTCTTTAGATGTAGCATTTCTAACAGAGCTGGGTCAGACATGGCTTTGTAAGTCAAGCAGAGATCGCCTCTTAGAAGATGATATGAGACAGAGAATAGGTGAAGTTTTTTGAGTCTGTCCATGTAGGACATGTGTTTAAGAACTAGGATCCTCTTCATGAGGTATTTTTGTAGCCTTTCCATCTGTTGCATGTGTCTAGTGAGGTACATTCCAAATGGGGCATTATACTCGATGATTGGCCTAATGAGTGAAGATTAGAGAGAGATGATGACCTCTTTCTTCCTAGATGCAAAACCCTTGGTAATGAGATGTGCCACATAGAAGGACTTTCTGACCACAGTGACAATGTGGTGATCGATGGAGAGGTTGTTGTCAACCTGTGTCCCCAGATCTCTTATAACACCTTCAGTGGTCAGTGGGCTCCCACCGATGTGGTAATTAGTGGGAACTGAGTTTTTCCCAAAGGGGATGATGAAGCATTTTTTGGCATTAAGCTTTAGGACATAGTTTCAACACCAGTCATTGGTCTCAGTGTGGCCTTTCTGCAGGATGTCTACATCACTTGGGGAGTTAATAATGGCTCCCAGCTTGCAGTCGTCTGCGAACTTGGTCAGCCAGAGTTCCTCTGTGTTGGCCTGGACTTCTGAGAAGTAGATGCCAAACAAGAGAGGACCAAGCACCGATCCCTGTGGGACTCCACTTGTGACTGGTTGGCAGTCTGACTTGGAGTCCGCTACTTTCACACAGTGGGTTCTATCTGTAAGCCAATTTGCAACTCACTTAGTGTGAAATCATTAAAATTGCATTGCTGAATACCAAACGTTTGACTTCATGTAGAAGATGGAAACATAGTGTAGCTTCTACACCACTGCTAGGTGCTAATCTCTTGCAGCTGTGAGTGATTAATCGGGCTGAAGCAAAACACAGTAATTTACAGACACCCAACCCTGAAGTGAGGGTGTTAGTGAGGATACACTTACAAAGTGTGGAACTAACTGCAGTGAGCTTTTAAACACAACCAAATGGCTTCAACACATAATTCTATACACACACACCTACTACTCTTAACTACTACTCTAGCGTCTCTAACTCTACCTTACACACTAACCTTCTTAGAGCACTTTTCTCTGCCTGAACATCACCACCCCTACCAGCAAACTCTATCAATTACTTATGGAAACTCCCTTAACCACAGTAACATAACTTTCACTTTCATCTATATACTTCCAACGTACCATAGATCTACCCATATTACTTACTTCCATGACAAGAAAACGCTAATTAACTACTACAAACTCCTAAAAATAATACTAAAACCTTAGCAGCATCCCCTATTAGATGGTGATATTCATCCTAACCCTGGCCCTCAAACAGGAATTCCCAAAAGCACAATCCACTCCATATGGAAAGTCTCCCACATAATCCCTCTTCATAAAGGTGGGACATCTACTGAGCTCTCCATCTTTCGACCAATCGCCTTACTCTCCCCAATAGCTAAAATAATGGAAAAATGTATCCACCAACAACTACTTCACCACCTTCTACATCACAATTTACTTGTTAACTGCCAACATGGTTTTCGACCATTCCATAGCACAACTACCGCCCTGCTATCCTTTGCTGACTGTATAAACAAAAGTCATAACAATAACTCTCTTTCCTCTGCACTATTTATCAACCTCTCAAAAGCCTTTGACATGGTCAACCATCATCTGCTTATTAATGTACTAAAAGCCCAGTTACTTAACCCACTAGCATTACTCTGGTTTACATCTTACTTAGAAAACAGACAGCAAGCTGTGCTTTGGGATAATAATCTTTCTATACCCCTGCCTGTGAAAATTGGAGTACCTCAAGGTTCTATTTTAGGCCCTCTTCTCGTTTCAATATTTATTAATGATTTAAATGCCAAAATTCCTCTAGCCACCTGCATTCAATATGCAGATGACTCAACTCTAATATGTTCAGCCAAGTCCACAACCTCGCTCCAGACCCTCACCCAGATGGTATTTAACATTGTTGAAACTTGGTTCATGGAACACTGCCTCCTTCTGAACCCCCAAAAACAAAACTATTGCCCTTTGCTCCTACTCAAAAGTCACCACAAATTCACTTCTCAGTAACCTCTAATAATGGAACTAGCATTTCTCCTGACACTATAACCCGTCTCCTGGGAATAACAATAGACAACAACCTTAGCTATGATGACCATATAAATACTACCATAAAGACTGTCAACAGAAAACTAGGCTCCCTTTATAGAATCAAACACTTCCTTACCCCAATAGCCAGACCCACTATTACCCAGACCCACCTGATCTCTACCCTATTCTATGCTTCAGCCATATATACCAACCTTTCTAAGAACAACCTTAACAAACTATCATCCAGCTATAATAACATAGCCAGATTCACCACTGGCTCTCCTTTCAGAGCTCACCACTGTCACAACCTCAGACAACTGGGATGGTTAGAACTCCAGAACCAACTACTTTGTCAACAACTTGTTATCACACAAAAGATCCTCTACCACCCTAATAATACCCCAATCCTCACTAATCTGATAACTCTGTAAAAAATCTTGCAACATTACGCTCAGCTAATAAGCTTCTAGTTTCCACTATAAAATCTAACAACAAAGCTGGGGACTCACTTTTCACCAACACAGTGGGAAAAACCTGGAACCAGCTTCCAAGTGAACTCTCAACTCTTGCTTCCTCACTGCTTTTTAAAAAAACACCTGAAAGAATATCTTAAAATACATTGGCTTTGTCCTTGCTCTAACCCGGACTGATATCTCAATGGCCCCCGTTGTACTCCCAATACTTCTCTACTCTACTGTTCTATGTTCCCTACCTTATTAACAACTAATCCAACGAGATTTTCTTTCCTAGTATTAAAAAAAACCTCTATATTTGATTTTCTCTCTTATGTTGCTTTTTCTCTGATTTTTAATCTTAGCTTAAACCTACTATTAGACTCTGTGCAAATTTATCTCATGTACAATCTAAACAATGTATAGCATTCTCATGTTACTATTGTATATATTCTATGTTTTGTTACTGCCTATGCTTGGAGCTTTTCTCCCCGGCCCTCTACTGAAAATGGAAATATATCCAATTAGACTAGCCCGGTCAAAAAATGTAAAATAAAATAAATAAATAAAATAATAAACATGTACATGTCTTTGGCATAATAGCACAGTTTTCTGCCTTTGCTGAAAACTGTTGTCCACTGTCATGCACTTGTAACACATCTTGAAAGAAAAATGAGAGGACGGGCACTAAAGATAACATCTGATAGTAAAGCAGAGATAAGGGATCCCAGAATACAAAGACAAGACAGTGCTGCAGTTTGCAAACATATTCATAAATACTGTGTGATCACTCATTCCACTAAATGTTATATTTGCATGTACATTTGACTGAGAATTTTCAACTGTATGAACTGTTTAATACTGGATATGAAATGTGAATTGCTTGCATGCACATTATTTCATTGCTATTGCAAAACTGTGTCTGTGGCCATGAGAGAGAACTCAATTTAACTGTGTTGTGTAAATGTAACAGTCTGATGGTTCAAATCCAAAGCTGTCTAATTATTCAATTTTTGTTTTCCTGTTTTTTCTTTTTTTGCCTTCACCATGGGTGTGCCATTAGCTGACTGTCTGTGTGGCCCAAGGTCTAACTACAATGAGCTAAAAATGAGAGAACAGCAGTAAAGCAGGGTTTGAGTCCCATGTTAAATGTTTTTAGTGAGTAGCGTCATAATGAGTACTTATGCAAGTAATATTTGTTTGCTATTGCTTTTTTCCATTTGCACGTTGCCTACCTGTGTGCAGAAAATGGTTCATCACTTAAGGAAAAAAGTGAAAAATTTAATTTGGTTTACCTTCCTTAGTGCAAACATGCTGAGTGGCAATGCACAGCCAACAGTACTCTGGACAGTACTGAATGTGGAAAATACACATACTGTTGAGCTTTTCCTGTGGCAGCAGATGTAAGTGAGCTCCACACATAATCTCAACACAGGCTAACCAGGGTTCAACTCCAGCAGACTCTATCCTTTGGTAAGAATGCCCCACTGCCAAAACTTAAATTGTAAAGGTAATACTACATAGCAATATCTATGTAGAGTGGTCTAATTGACAAAATTGTATCATTATTACTTGCATGCACATACTTTTGTGGGTACCATAGCTCATTAATGACTGACATATGAACCCCAGTTGATTATGTGTGTAACTGGTTTAGCATGACAATGATGATTATGTAATAAAATATGCAGTTGCATATCTCTGATGGACACTGTAGTTTACTGACAATAATCTAGACCCCTGCAATAACACAATTATAACTGTAAAACAGAATGTACTGTGAGGTATGTATCATAACTCCAGACTTTATTACTAATGTTATGCAAGTCTATTAATTTCTCCTAAACATTAGTCCTGCATCACAGCTGTGAATGCCTGAGCCAGGACCTTTTAATGTCAAACACATACAGGGCTAATTGAAGTATAGCAACAGTCACCCTTTAAGCTGTTTATCTGTAATGACGATGGCTAGCAATCATTTCTACTGTGGCAATGAGGAATAATCACCTGGTTGGAAATGCATCTGTTCCCTTTTACATAGGTTTGAATCTCACCTTGCACAAATTACTTTTAACAGTGTGAAAGCACCAACAAAATAAGTGCCAAGTCATTACTTTGATCCCTGCAATGTCAAGACTTAAAAGCCAAGCCATTTAACATTTCAGTGTTGACCATTGGACAAAATGTCATCAGTTATAAAAGCAAACATGCCGAAAATAATTCCCAAATTTCACATCATCACTGCTGTTTAATAAACTCCTTTCCACTTTGTTTGGCAATGTTTCTCTTTGTTGGTATGGTTGTGCATATTTGAGCACTGGTCATTAAACACAAGATCACAATTTGGCAGGAACCCATAGCTACTGTTGTAAGAGGACCTTTGCAGACATGGCAGGTGATGGGAAGGATGGTGGCAAGTTCAGGGCACAGAACTCGAGTGCAGAGGAGTCAAAATTCTTTGTTACACTCCTCATGAAGCACTACAGCTGGAGGCTGCTGCAGGGGCACCATACCAAGTGTCAGTACAAGGCTGAGGCCTAGAACAGCCTAGCCATGGCTATCTCTACTGCGACTGGCATACCATACACTGGAGAACAGTGTATAGACCAGTACAGTGACCATAAGAGGTGCAAGTAGGCACAATTCGACCAATGGCCAGATGAGTTTCAAACTGTTGACAGCCTCAGTTGTGTAAGTACACAGATTAAGCAACTTGAGGTGATATGCAATACTGTAGATAGCCAAGACTGGTATGCATAATGCCTTCATGTCTTTTCTTATCACATTCTTTATTTTACAGCTCCAGATGAAATTTTGGTGAAAGGGAAGGCACATGCTGAGACTGGCGAGACTCAGAAAGGCAAGGGGTATGTCTGTAGAGCAACCAACCCTGATTGTGGTAATTACTATGATTCCATAGATCAGTAGCAACATCAGCATGCATATCTTAATTGCAACAGCAAGCATGCATGCTTTCTTTTGTAGCAGTCGGTGATTGTATTAGGCAAGTGTATTAGTGCATTCAGATTATGTAACCTACAGATTCACATTCAACAAGTATTATTTCTACAGCTGAAATGCAGCAATTGGCTTTGATACCATGTTGTTAACTTAGTCTGCATTATCTTTAAAAGCATCTATGGAATATGCATATATTCCAAGGATTACTTGTAGCAATTCAAAATCATTTTTGGGAGTGTGAAAGCTCCATAGCTAAGATAATAATAAATGGCTATTTATTGCAATAAAGAATGAATGAATGCAATATATCATAGTTCTAATAATCTATTTTGTTTTTCGTCTCATGCTACCCCTTATCTCTCTTTCTTTAGGGGAGGTTACCTGGAATCACACTGTTCTGATATCGTACCTTTCTGCCAACAAGCCAAATGCATTTCAGCACAGGGAGGTGGGCCAACTGCTGTGGCTTGGCCTGCCAGTTACACCCAGCAGCTCTTCATGGTGTTCTACTAGATGCAAGTGTGATACATCTTTCTGCATTGCACCCAGTAAATACACAGCTCAGTGACAATATCAATGGGATGGCTTTGATTATTACAGGTGGGATTGTTGCTTATATGTCATGCAAACCTCTCAACTTGCAAGGATTGCACCACATTTCAACTCCAGGTTTACCACTGTCCCTCTTAACCCCTCCAAAACGTGGACACATTTGGGAAAGAGGTGGTGAATCCCCCCTATAAAATACTGACAATCGTTACAGTTGTACATGTCGGTTACTGCAAAACATGTATAATAAGTTACACTCACATATACTGCCAATGCAGGACTCATAAAACATGTATAACACTGAACATACTCAGGAATATAAGTAGCTACAGTAAGAAAACATACATGGTATATGGAAGCAAATGCACTGTTAAAGATACCTATAGAAAATTATAACCTAGATATGTATAACCTAGATAGGTATTTTTTTTTACTTCAAGCAGGAGAGACAGGAAGGATATGAAAGTAGTATTAGCAGAGATGAATGAGAACAAGATAGTACAGTGAAGTTTAGTTTAGTAAAGAGAAGATAGTTAAGTGAGGCATAATATATACATATTTACATGGGCTGTAGTGGCTGGATGTAAGGAGAAGAGAAAATACACAGAGAGATAGCAGCAAAAATAAATGAGTCAGAGAGAACTCTGAAGGGTAGCAAAGGGCAAAGGGCAAAAGGATGTGGATGAGATTAGGTAGGGTCATGACAGTGACAGGACCTAGAGTCAAGTAGAAATTGTTTTAGGTCTTTTTTGAAGTGTATGGGGTGCGGGTGGTTCTTATGCATGAGGGGAGTTTATTCCAGGCTTAGGCTACAGTGTGTTTGTAAAATAGTTGCCCTATGTTTTTGTTAGGTACTACCTTTGTTAGACACTAACATGTAAACTTTGTGTAGACTTTGAGCGAAGGCTACATGGAGTTTACTGAATCCCTGGGATGGACAATTAAGGTACACTATTTTGCATTTATCAACCTTATTTGTCTATGTTTCTATTTGGGAAAGTTTTAGCAAATTAAAAAAACAATAACTTCTTTTTAATGATGCACTTTAGATAAGGGATAGTCTACCAACGACAAGACTGTAACGTAGGTTCAAATGTTCATAGGTGACTACAAAGCTAACAACCATTAAGGCCCTTAAAAGCCTAGCCGTGGCAACCCAAATGTGACCCACAAATTTGATTCATATTTCATTTACAGGGGTGATTTAATGACTTCCTCTATCCATCAGAGGCATAGCAGCCTGACCAGGGGAGAATTTCCAATTACCCGTACATTGGTCCAAGTTGTCCTTAAACAGGGACAGGGAGGAACTCTGCTTCACATGGATGGGAGCATGTTCCAGAAAATAGGAATTCCCTGAGAAACATAACTGTCTTTCCAATTTGCCCTATTTATGTTGCAAACAAAATTTAGGTCTTTCATTCTAGTATGTCTGATGCTGTTTGCTTTGCAGATATGCAAAAGATTCAACAGGGTCCAGGAATACCCCATATGCCAGGCAAAGATTACGTCTCAGAAGTCTGTATGATAGCAAGTAAAGAGACAATGCTTTGAAGTGTTCAGTGCAGGAAGTTGGTTTACTCCCTGTATTCTTTTTGTAAGGAACATTTGTGAATGTTTCAGATGCTGCATCTGTCTTGACAGGTACATTCTGAAGGGGTATTATATTCTATGGCGGGCCTGATGCGGGCCAAGTACAGTGATATAATGACCTGTCTGAAACTAGATGCCATGCCCTTGCTTATAAGTTGAGCAATCTAGAAGGATTTTCTTACTACCCTGGACACATGTTGGTCGAAGGCTAGGTTATCATTTAGATGAGTTCTCAGACCCCTGATTAGTGAATCAACTTTTAAGGGTGTTATGCAGTTACCTGGGGTAGCAGACTTACTATAATGTATTTCTTAATATTGAGTTTTAAGCCATGGCTTTGGCAGCAAGTGTTTGTCTGTATTAGACCTTCCTGAAGGGTGTTCTCATCTACATTGACTACTCTCAGTTCACAGTCATCTGTACACTTATTTAGCCAGAGGCCTTTCGCACTGGCTTTGATATCCGGCAAGTAGATGCCAAAGAGGAGTGGGCCTAGCACAGAGCCCACTGGGGACACCACTGGCTGATCTCCTCTTTGTGGAGGTGGTGTCACTTTCCTGAGTCCTATCAGTAAGCCAGCTGGCTATCCAGCATATTATAAAGGGGTATATACTTAGTTCTGCAAGTTTGTTGACAATGCCTGAGTGGGGCATTGTATCAAATAATTAGCCAGATCTAGGTAGGCAGTATGCACAATTTTCCCCTCATCCAATGTTTTAGTGACCTTTTCAAAGAAGTCTACCAGATTCATTAAGCATGACCTTCCTTGGACAAAGTCAAACATTGATTGGATCCACTGCCTGGAGGTCCCCTATGTCCTTGTTGATAATGTCTATGATAATTCTTTAAATGGCTTTGCAAATTAGACTAGTCAGGCTAATGGGGTTGTAGTTTCCAGGACCTGTTTAAGGTCCTCCTTTTTTTAAGGGGGATGACTGTCTTCCGCTCACTTAGCACAAAGCCTGTTTTAAGACTGTTTGTTTGTGTCTTTCGGCTTTTCCCGGTTAGGGGTCGCCACAGCGGAACCTACGATCTCTCATCCACTCATCAAGATTCCTCTTGAAGAGAGTCAATGAGGGACTCTGCCTAATCTGGACTGAAATTTTATTCCAGAGTGAAGGGAGCCTCTGGGTTATGAATCTGTCCCTCCAGCATGTCCTATTTATAGCCTATATAACCTATGCCTGACGCACAACCTTCAATGAAGGTATGCCCATTCACACATGTCTCCACACAGAAGACACTCTAGCTGAGAATTGAACTGGACAGCGTCTTACTGTGAGGCGACAACGCTACCGCAGCACCACCTATAGTTAAATAATGACTCCAGGGGTTCTGATAATTCATATTTAGACTATTCAGGAGACATCCTGGGATGTTATCAGGAATCACTGAGGCTGTATTCTTGGCTTTAGTGAGTGCACCCAGTAATGCTCCCTAGTTATAGTTGGAGGGGTTATGTTTGAGGGCATTATTGGGGGATAGTTGGGGGTGAAAGGGGGTAAAGTTGGAACTGAATTTGTCTACTAACAGATTTTCTATATCACCAGGCTCAGTGAATGTGGCACCATTAACTACCAGTTCAGCACATTTCTGTGTGCTGCCGTTGAGGTTTCTGGCATAGTTGTAGAAGGCCTTATGGTTATCTTTCACCTGGGAAGATATCTTAACCTCAAGGTTGGCTTTGCATGACCTAATTAGCCTTCTTAGTTGCCTATTTACTTTGCCTCACAGCAAGAGGTTCTCGGTTCGATTCTCAGCTCAGGTGCCTTCTGTCTGCATATCCTCCTGGGTTTCCTCCAGGTGCTCCGGTTTCCTCCCACATCCCAAAGACATGCTGCAGGTGGATTGGACACTCTAAATCAGCCCTAGGTGTGTGTGTGAGCGTCCCTTCTGTGGAAGGTTGGGCACGGTGATCTGCTGTAACTGGGAAAAAGAAGAAGAAGAAGTTGCCTATTTACTTTGATGAGAGAGTTTTTATATTTATGAGAATTACCCTTCCTGATTTTTGCCATA
Organism: Protopterus annectens; assembly: GCF_019279795.1. Lineage (NCBI taxonomy): Eukaryota > Metazoa > Chordata > Ceratodontiformes > Protopteridae > Protopterus > Protopterus annectens. The sequence continues at coordinate 1,135,269,051 of NC_056729.1, read as the reverse complement.
TCTTTTTCCTTTTGTTGTATATCCTGTTTAAATTAGGATGCCACAGGGCTTTTTTTCTGGGGTTCGTTCTGGGATTACTTTTGCTAAGAGCAGCAGCATCTATACAGCATCTATACAGCCATTGATATGGTTGTGCAGAGTTTATGAGTGCAATTCAGCATAGGCTGATGTGTTCATAGGGTTTGGAGGGGCACCAAAGTTTGGCAAACCATCACTTAATAACAGGTAATTTGCCATGGAACAATTCCTAACTATTACTAGTTTTAATTGTATTACAGAGTTGATTTTGACTTTGAAGAAGACACCTTAATGGTGGGGCCTTACCAGGGAGGATGAGACATGGGGGAGTGCAGTGTTTCTGAATATTTCTGAACATGAAGTCCAATATGCTAGAGCCTCTAGTGGGTGTATTCATTATTTGGTCAAGGGTGTCTACAAAGTTCAGAAATCTCTGTGCCTGTAGATTTGAGCCTAGGATTCCCAGTGTGCAGAAGAATAATTAAAGTCTCCCATGAGTAGGGTATAACGTTGGATGGTAAGCATCTCTAGTAGGTCCAAGTACATGTTATGAGCTTTTTGGGACATGGAGGGTGACCTATAGTTAGCTAGGATATGGCACAGGATTTTGTTTGTGGTGATCTGCACACAGAGGAACTCTACCAAATCATCCTGTTTGACCACCCAGTAGATATGCTTGTTACTGATGTATATCAAGACACCTCCACCTTTACCCCTTGTCTGTGCAGCTACTGGTGTCTAAAAGTGTGGAAGGCAATGAAACCTTGCACTGTCGGGGTATTCTTTGCCGCTTTAAACCGTGCCTCTGTAACTGCACAGATATCTGTATTCTCGGTTGTGAGATAGGCTCAGAAAGAGTGTAGTTCTTTTATTTAGGTTCCTGGCATTGAGCAATAACACCTTAAGGTTCTATTAATTTGATTGTGCTATGTTAGTAGGTTTGTCAGTTTGGCATTTGCCAAATAGGTAACTATGGGGTGGATTAGCCAGTATTCAAAAGCCTAGAGGGGACAGGGGCAGACCATCCTTGGCAAAGCAATGTTGTCTGTTGACAATGTCCACCAAGCTGACAAATATTTGATTCCATTAGAATGACATCAGACAGACAAGCAATTGTTAAAATTAATTATTTTTTCCCTCATAATGTGGCATCATTCCAGGTGATGGTAATATGCTGCTTAGTATTAGGTTCATACCAGCCTGAGAGACACACTCTTAAAACTCCATAATTTTTCTCTTCATATAGTTCAGGGAGGTACATTTCTGGTCATTTAAATCTCCATGGACTATGATGGAATCATACTCGTACCTGTGACATAATGACTTCAGGGTATGTGTGATTTCGTGGCTCCTGACTCCAGATATGCCAATAACAATTACCTTCTTCTTGTTCAGCCTGGTTAGAGGGGCATCAGTATATCTTAAAATGGAGTCCCTTGTGATGATAGTCCTGGGAAGTATGTTTGCTTGTCTTAGAGGCTTAGTGTTTGGAGGACAACTGAGAGTGGCAGTATGTGTGGTGTTATGTGTTGTTTTTTCTGAATGCATTTGGCCTTGACAGAGGGTGGTCTACGTGATCTTTGTTGTTTAAGAAGATTGGTTTTAAGTGCCTCAGAATGTGTTAGTCTATGTGAGTGTTGTGTGCTATGTCAGGTAGGTGTTGTGTATGTAGTTTTAACAACCTGATGTGGACTTTAATGCAAGAGTTTAGCTTCCACTCTCATTGTTTAAGTACAACTCTTGCATACATAAAGACATACATAATTCTATGCATAAATAAATCAGTAAAATGTATGACTGAAACTAGAATCAAAGGGCCAAAATATGTGCAATGTCAAGAGTAGTAAATGGCTGCAGGTTATCAGAAATTATTCCAATGCTGCCATAGTTCATGTGAGAGTGAATGATGGGTGTTATTCCACTCCAAAGGAGATGCTGACTGACATGACTTCTCTCTCTCGCTCTCTGTTCATCTCTTAGAGAGGAAAGGGTAATGAAATAAGCAAGATCATATAATCACCTAATCTGACACCAACATTTAGTGATAAGAAAATAATTGGCTTTGTAAGTAGCACCAGTTGATGGAGGAATTCAGTCTGTTGATAACAGCAAATTGGGTGTAGGTGTCCTTTGCCCCTCTAAAACTTCAGTATTTCAGCACAGGCAATGTAAAATGCACTCCTGGCATAAAAAGTAATGGTGTGATATTTAATATGGGTAATTATGGACTAGTCAACTGTGGGAAACAATAGCTACTTCCATTGATTGTATGGGTGGAAGAACTTCAGTTACAAAGTGAGATTAATGAAATCGGTTCAATTGTGACAGAATTCCCAAATCCAGTCCTTTGATCAACAAGTTGCCACAGTAGTATGAAAAGCCTTTTATGTGGTTTATATGTTATTCGGGGGAATGTCATGTCTCTGCACAGAAGTCACTTTACACCCATACATCTCACTGGTTCAGACAATCAGTACATACAACAGCAGTTTCTGCTTTCTTCTGACAGAACATATAGCGCTGATGTATTGGGTATACAGGTTCAGTAAGTAAGAGGTACAGCGGGTTTGGAAGCCAGAGTTACTCATACAGGGTAAGGGAATTGTCTCTTGTCTTACTCTCACACTGTGTTCTTAGACGTTACATTCCAGATGAAAATGTTTACTCCCTGTTTAGAATTGCATCTGTAATAGAAAAATGGGACTTCTAACACACATCCAAATCATATGTTCATTAACAGTAGAAACAAACATGACAGACTCATTTTCTAAGATCTACACCACCTTTAGAATAAACTTATACTAAAACAATGCCAGCCCCTCCCATGTTTGTGTGTGTGTGTGTGTGTGTGTGTGTGTGTGTGTGTGTGTGTGTGTGTGTGTGTGTGTGTGTGTGTGTGTGTGTGTGTGTGTGTGTGTGTGTGTGTGAATGCATGTGTGCATATGTGTGAGAAATCTCAGCAATTCATTTCAATTATCCTATTGTGAATTATCCTTAATACTTGTTGCAATGTTACCACTCATGCATCCATGTATATTGTCCATTATAAATAACTGAAAACACAATTTGACAGAAATCAGAGGCTAAGTTGTTGGTCTATACTTTTTTAAAATTTAGAGAGAGAAGCATATTTTTGCAAATATCTTACAGATGTTTCAGGTGATTGTTCTTTTCTCAAGGGTTATTAATCCCATGGCTTGGAAATCTGTGTATTTTACACACATATATATATATATATATATATATATATATATATATATATATAGGTATCTAATATATATAATGATATATATATTTATATGTGTTTACACATGCACACATGCACACGCACACACACACACACACACACACACACACACACACACACACACACACACACACACACACACACACACACATTCACATTCTTCCCCTTTCCTTTCTTCTTGGTTGACTTTCATTGTTCCTTCGTGGTTGAGATGTCACTGTTTGCAGTCCAATGCTAACCAACTGTCCAATTCCAAATCTATTGCACAGATCACAAACCACAGGAGAATGAAAGCAATATCTAGGACAATAGGGGTTTCATTAAAATTTTCTGTTGTCTGCCTCAGGAAAAACAGCAAGCTGAGGGTGAAAAATCATTTGGCCCAGGCAAGTTAAAAAAGTGAACCACCTGTGGTATCTGTGGTAACAGGCAACCACCCCCTCCAGCCACCTTTTAATGAAACCCTAGAGCCCTGTTATTAATTTATTAGTGAATCTATTTTCCAAAGATTCATAAACCACATCTTGCTCATATTTGAACATATTTTTGCTATGGTAATAACACAAAATGCAATGAATAATTAATTCTTTAATTAGTGATAATTAGCAGTTGTTGCAGGTCAGGTAAGCTGAATGACAGCCTGCTGTTTGAAATGGTTCATTTATGTTAACAGCAGTAACCTTTAAATCTATTATTATTATTATTATTCATTATTTCATTCTCTCTTAAGCACATTCTATGTTCACAGTTTAGCATCTACTATTGAACACAAGAGAATAAAGTAAGAACGTTGTAGTGCTTATCTTCTGTCAAGAATCTACACTAGCATTTTTCATTTAATTTTCTTCTTCAGAGATTTCACTCTTTCCACAGAAAATTTCTTTATTGCTTGGCTATTGCTAACCAGCTCCTACAAATATATTTTTGAAAGATGAAAAGGAGATAAAAAAAAAATCAGCTGCATATAATTTTGCAGTGCAGCTGTGATCTCAGAATCCAGCTGCGTTGGGAAACCTAGGTCATTGCCTTACAGATAGCCCTAAAGGCACATAGCCCTTTTTAGTTATGTCTCCTGTATACAAATAAAACATCTTTTACATTAAGAAAGACCACAAATCATTCTGAAAGCATCCAATGAGTTAGCTACCCACTGCATGATGAGATGTTAAGCAGTCTGCCATTTGCTTTCATTCAGATATGTAGCAGATAACAACATTATACCGATAGATAGTATCTTACATATTTTTCTTTTCCATCAGTGTCTCTTTAAACACCTTCCAAATGATGAATGGTCATTACGTTAGAAGCAGTATATAATAAGCTTATTGATACTGTATGTCTGTTGTCAGATTCAAGTGCAGATGCACTAACAAGAGCTATAAACATTAATCATGTCGGGCCTCCACATTTAAAGAAATTGCATATTCACGACAGGGAATGACCAGTTTTCTCAGGCATCTTATTGACAAAGCTCTAGTCACTAAAACTGGCCTCTATATTTTGTACCAGCAACTGCAGTAACCTAATGACAAAACTCTAGTCACAAAACACCGGCCTCTATATTTTGTACCAGTAACTGCAGTGACCTAACTGTGGCATAGACTCCATGCCATAATTGACAGTCAGTAATATAATTGTACTGCACATATTTCTGTGATTGGGTTATAACTTATATGTTAAAGGAAATCTTTCAGCAGAATGTATAAATTAGGAATGATTCATAAATATCACCCTGCACTTGTGGAAATGGCTGTGGCCAAAAAAATGGCAGCGTTTACATTTGTGGGGAATACAATTTAGAGACATGTTTGCCTCGATAAGGAAAAACCTCATAATGTGTATGTCTCTAAATTGTATGGTATTACCTCTAATGCTAATCAGCATTTCCCTGTTTAATCACCTCTGGCAGCTCATGGATCAAGTTGGTACTGGCAGCTCAGTCATTCATATTTTGCACACATGCACACACACACACACACACACACACACACACACACACACACACACACACACACACACACACACACACACACACACACACACACACACACACATGCGCATGCACACACACACACACACACACACACACACACACACACGCGTGCGCGCATGTACTCGCGCGCATGCACACACACAGACACACACATACACACAGACACACACACACACACATATGCACATACCCCCCATTCACACACAGAGACACACACCTATATTAGCACACCACCATGCCTCTTAGCTGTACCTGAGATTGCAGAATCTGCTAGATGTAGCCTCTTATTTTTTCCCTTGCTTCTCATAAATGGTGGATGATTATAATCAGTAAATAATGTCAGACATTAGAATTTCATCCTCTTCTTATTGTACAGAAACTGCATTGAAATGCTTGATCTGTAAGTTCATAGGTTCACAGTTGTATACGCGCTCGAGAGACTTGAACCTCAGCACTGAAATAAATAGGACATGCTGGAGGGACAGATTCATAACCCAGAGGCTCCCTTCACTCTGGAATAAAATCCCAGTCCAGGTTAGGCAGAGTCCCTCACTGACTCTCTTCAAGAGGAATCTTGATGAGTGGATGGGAGATCATAGGTTTACCCCGGGTATCACTTATGTGTCACTGTTAGACAGAGGTACAGTATACTAACCTCAAAAAAGGGCACAGCAAAATAAATTTAAAATGGGTGGCGAAAGCCAAACACATTCTGGCTAGGCTTATAAATGCCCTAGGGCAGATAGCCTAGTATGAACCTATGAACCTATGAACCTATACTAGTCTAACAATCACATGGGCTTTTTTTAAAGTTAGCCAAACATCCTAAATGTATATCACATTGTTGGTACCCTAAGATTACTTTAAGGGTTATCTTTAAGATAGAGATTGGGTGGCCAAGCATTTGCAGACTACATCTGTCTATTAGAGATATAGGTGCCAGACCAGGTGTGAATTTCTGACTCTCCATCCACCGGTCCAAGTTACCTTTGAAGGATGTAGGGAAGAACTCTGCTTCACATGGATATGAAGCTTGTTCCAGAGAAGAGATAGTCTCTGACATATCTGTCCCTCCAAAATGTCCTATTTAACTTGCAAGCAAAGTTTAAGTTCCTACATTGGGTAATTTTAATGGTATTTGTTTTGTGGATATGCAGACGATCCATCAGTGTGGGGATTCAAAGATGCCTTGTATGCCAGGCATAAATCGACCCTCAGCAGTCTGTAGGAAACTGAGTACAGGGATAGGGCTTTAAGGCAATCCAAATAGGACATGTTGTTTTTTCTCTCTATTCTTTCTGTGAGGAACCTCTGTGGCTGTGCCAGTTGTTGCATGTTCCTGGTCAGGTACATTCCAAAGTGGGCAATGTACTCAGTGACAGGCCCAAAGAGGGACAGATACAGTATAAAAGTTACTACCTTGGACCTTGACTCCATACATTTGCCTATAATTTCTGCAACATAGAATAATGTTCTTACTACTGTAGACATATGATGGTCAAAGGCCCAGTTACTGTCTACATGCAGCCCAAATCCATGACCATTGGGTCTACTCTTAGGGGTATGTTATCAGTGAGGTAGTTTCCAGGAGTAGTTGACTTCCCAATGATGCTAATATGCATTCCTTTGATCTTTAGACCGTATTTGTTAGAGTCACCTTTCTTGGAGGACATTAGTATCTTTGGGGGACTTTGTGACTGCACCTCGTTTGTAATCACCTGCAACCTTGGTCAGTCATAGCCCTTGCTATTAGTCTTGACTTCTGACATGTAGATGCCAAAAAGGAACAGACTCAGCACAGAGCCCTGAGAGACTCTTCTGTCCAGTTTGTGGAGGTGGACTTCCTTATCCTAACTTCTTGGTTCCTATCTAACAGTAAGTCCAGAGGGTGATATAGAGGTTTATATCTAGTTGCATGAGTCTGTCTGTAATATTGAGTGTGGTGTTGTATCAGTTGCTTTGACTAGGTCTAGGAAGCAATATGCACCATTTTTCTCTCATCCATTACTTTGGTAACTTTTATCCTCCAGATTGAGAAGGCATGATCTGCACTTGACAAAACCAAACTGTTGGGTGTTGTGTCTAAAGGTTTCCCATGTCATTGTTAATAATTTCCATGATAATTCTTTCCATGGCTTTCCCTACCAGACTTGTCAGACTTATGCGTCTGTAGTTGCCAGAGTCCCTAGATGGCCTGCATTTGGGTAGAGGGGTGATTTTTTTGCAGTTCTCCATTCCTGTGACTTGAAGCCTCTCTGTAGGCTATGATTAAACAGTGACTCTACTGCTTCTGATAGGCTTTGTTTCATGCTATTTAGGAGGCATCTTGGAACATTATTGGAGCCTGTCAATGTAGTGTTATTGGCTTTGGAGAGTGCATTGAGGACCTGTTCCCTGGTGATAGTTGGGGGGGGGGTGTTCAATGGTATTTCCTCAGTGAGTGGCTGAGGGGGAGGTAAAATTGAAGATGAATTTGTTGGTCAGTAGATTTGCTACATCTTCTGGGTCAGTGTAGTTCGTTCCATGAATAATTACTTATGCACATTGTTGTGTACTGTCTTTGAGGTTGTGGGCATAGCTAAAGAAAACCGTGTGGTTTCCCTTGGCCAGGGAGGCTATTTTTAGCTCAAATTTTGCTTTGGTAGACTTGATTTCCTTCAGAGTTACTTGTTGAGATTGAAGACAGAGTTTTTATCCTCCTGAACATTGCACTTCTCAATCTTTGCCATGACTTTCTTACTTCTGTTATACAGCCTATCAGTGTTCAGATTCCACTAGAGTGGTTTGTTTTTTGAATTTGTTCTGTGTTAATTCCTGGTAGATACAGCTATCTCTATGTATTTATTTACACTATTGTGCAGGGCTCCTGTGAACAATTCAGTATAGGCAGCATTGCTCTCAGGTTTTGGGGGTTAACATTTTACCAGGTTATCATTTAATAGTAGGAAGCTTAAAATAGCACCTAAATGTTCCAGAGTTAGGTGGGGAGCCCTGGGTTTTACTTTTATTTCAAAGGAGACAACTTTATGATCTGATCTTGTTAGAGTGGACATTACATGGGGTGGGTGTGGGGGCAGCATTTACCTGTGCCATTGAGAACCAGATCCAATATGTTTGTGGTCCTAGTGGGTATATGGACTATCTTATCCAGGGTGTTTGTGTTTACAAAATCAAGGAATCTCTGGGTTTGAAAATCTGGGGTTCAGTATTATTCCCATTTTATAGTGCGGTCAAGTAAAAACACCCATAAATATGCTGTTGCATTGAATGGTGAATTTCTCCAGAATGTTTAGGCATGTTTTGTGTATTTCCTGGGTCATAGAGGTGAACCTGTAGCTTGTAAGGATATTGTATGATATGGAATTTAGCCTGTGGCAATTTAGACAAAGAGACACTCAAGCATGTCATCCTGTTTGAACACCCTTGAGGTATGTTTTTTATGTAAATCAAGACATCTTTACCTTTAGTCCCTGTCTATGCAGTAGCTAGTCTAAATGTGTGGAAGATATTGAAACCCTGCACTGCCAGGGTGCTGTCCACATCTTTTAACCATGTCTTGATAACTGCACAAACATTTACATTATCTGTGGTGAGGACAGCGGGAGTGGAGTTTCTTGCTTAGACTCCTGTCATTGAGCAGTAACATCTTTAAAATTTCTTGGATTGGTTTTGCTATGTTGGAACTTTTGTCAGTTTGGCATTGCCTAAAAAAGCATTATAGGGAGGACAATATTTTAGCCAATATTCAAAAGCCTACAGAGGACAGGTGCAGATCATCCTTGGCAAAGCAAAGTGTTTTTTTTTTACTTTATCCTCCTAGATTGACAAATATTAAACTCCCTTGGAGTGACACTAGAAACTAAGCCAATTATTAAAATCAATCATCTTCTGTTCATATTGTAACATCATCTTTTGTGAAGGTGAAATGCTGCTCAATGCTAAGCTCATACCAGCGTGAAACACATAGTCTGAGAGGTCCATTATGTCTCTCTTCATATAGTCCAGCGATGTACGTCTCAGGTAATTTACACCCACATGGGCTATGACTGAGATGACTGAGTCATAATGGTATTTGTAATTCAACAACCTCAATGCATGCCTCATCTGGCAGATCCTGACTCCTGATAGGCAAATGAGTGAATTTCTCCTTACTTGGCCTGCTGATTAAGTGATCCCTGAGTCTCACTATGAAGTTGCCATGAGATCTAGCTGCATGTGTTGTAGTGGCCGTTGTTTTTGTGGAGGGCTTTTGGGGCTGCTGAGAATATTTTTTTTTGTTTGTTTAGGTAGTATCTGGGAAGTCATTGGTGTTTAGGAAGATCACATTTAAGAGCCAAAGCATATGTGGGTCTACGTGTTTGATCCATTCTGTGTGTGATGGGTATAGCATGTGCGTTAGTGATGACTTGATTGGTATTATGTGTGCTTGTATGTGAAAACTTTGTCTCCAGTGACATTGTGTAGATACATCTCTCACATATCTTAGCATTTTGTTTAAGAATTGTGTGCTTGTCAGTGAACAATTCCTACATTGACTTAGGATGCCCATATCCATCAAGCTGGCTGCAGACATAACAGGGAAGGTCATCCATGTTACAGGCTATTTTTGTGTGATCAATAAAACTTTTGGTGTAGTACTTGTCACCATGCAAACTAATTGCTCTTTGTACAACCTAATACTGATGAAGTTTCAAAGGCAGTTTTATATGGAAAATGTCAACTTTAGGTACCTGCATCTATCAGGGCATTGCCAAACTCACTGCATGCTGAATTTATAGAAGCAGAATAGTTTGACTCAACAAGGATACCTAGCCCTTTGGCCAATTAAAGAATCTCAGTTAAAGCCTCTCTGTGTCATTCCCAGCTTAAACAAACCAGGCTGCATCCTAGTGCACCTAGGAAAGCAACCCCAGCTTTCTCTAATGTAAAATTAAACTAGTGTTCGCTCAAAGTGAATACTAAAACACAGATTCAAACAATTAGCTAGCAACACACACTGTTAAAATGATTACAGTGTAGAGGACTGCAGCAAGAACAGTGAAAAATCAATTGTACTTTACAATGGTAAAGTGCCTAAAAATACAATAAATAATTAAAAACTACTGCAGCATTACTCAAATAACATAAAAAAGTGAAAAAAAATCCATTTAAAGTATTTAGCTTGTGATCTCTGTGAAAATGAGCCAAGAGCCAATCAAATGCACCTAATTTATAAAAGCAGTAACAACTGACTCAACAGACTTCTTTGCTCTCTGGCCAAGAAATCATTTTGAATTAAAGCCTTCCTGTAGTTCAATTAACTGTTTTAAATAACTCAGAGTAATATTTAAAAGTTCACCCTGGTTTCAGTTTTGTTCCTTCTGGCTTTGTCCAAGCACGGCCATTGGCAGGTACTGGAGTTTCTTCACTTGCCAGGCAGTAAAAGTATTCAAACACCATGTTCTTGACACAGAAAGCCGCTCATTAACAAGCCAGAGCTTTATTTCACTGTATTGACAGAGGACTCAGAAAAACAGCAGGTTTTGCATAGTGATGCATTTTCTGATGATCTATATCACAGTGCAAGGCCTGTAACATGATCTAACCCACTGAAAGCAAAGGGTGAATTCATATTTTGACTGTTAATTAGCTCAGCCTGAGGTGCTGCTGGTGATCCCCTAAATAGTTTAAAGTACAGAAACAATTTTCTTTTACACTAAGTTTTGCACTAACCATGTCTTTAGACCTAATGGGACCTATGGTGAAGTATTCATATTTCTTAAAGACCACATTACCTCAAGGCAAAGTCCTAGAGACCCACGTCAACATTTTTGAAATTCAACTCACTGTAAATAAAACCAGCTATTAAATCATAACATGTTACAGGACCCCCTCAATGCTCCCCCAAAACATGCCAAATTCTTAAATATATTAGATGGACTTTAAATACACAAGTACTCCATCATCCTGGGTGACTTTAATTACCCATTGATAAACTGGGAGACCTGTACCTCAAATGTAGGCTATGTCCAAAAATTCCTTGATTTCATATACAAGAATTCCCTTGATCAAATTGTCAAAGAGCCCTTGAGACAACAAACTACCTTGTTCTTACCAATATAGTATCTGAATGCATTATCTTTCTTGTATACCCTTCCCCAATTAAGTCTGGCTACTCCCTGGCACTCTTCATCATCAAATCCCCAAAGCAACAAACCAACAGGTGAAAATATTACAGTATTCAAAGACTTAAAGCATACACACCTCTACAAGTATATAAGGAAGTCTCAAAGTTCAAATATAAATGTAACACATAAAATGTTGACATGGCTAGTATTAATTTAACAGTCTGTACCACAACTAGGCAAAATGGAAAGTAGTCTGGCAAACCAGCCCAGTGGTCTAAATGTGTAAATAATCAATACAATAAAAGGAAAAAAAACTTTTTAGAATATATAGCCAAATGAAAGACCCACAAAACTAAGTCAACATAAAAGAGATATGTAAGGTACAGAAAAATAATGTCAGGAAAGCAAAGACATCATGAACTTAAACTGGCACTGGACGCTAAGGGTAATTACAAATCCTTCTTTACATACATCTAGTAGTTACAAAATAACACTCAACATTACCCTGGACCTGGGAGAAAACAGTTGTTGTAATGTTTAACATGTTCACCTCCCATCCACAAAGTACAAGGTTTGATCCTGGCCTCTGGCTAATGCTTGTTTGGAGTCTGTGTGTTCTTCCTGTATCACCTCCCATCCACAAAGTACAAGATTTTATCCTGACTCTGGCCAATGCCTGTTTGGAGTTTGTGTGTTCTCTCTGTGTCTCTGTGGGGTTCCTCCCACCTCCAAAGAACATGCTGTATATTTCCATCTCAAACTCATAGATGAATGGAGCTGTGGGCAGCTGCACAGACTCTCTAGGGGAAAGTGATGTATAAACCAACTACTTTGGGTATCTACTGTGGTGCGCAGCATCCTCATGATAGGAGAACACAGATAGCAGACTGCACACTGTGGCAGGGCTAGCCACTCAACTGTGTAAAAGATATCTCTAGGTGATTTGGTCGTGTTGATTAATCTTGCCAAATGAGCATGGCTATTTACCAGTGATAAGTGAGTTGAGGATCCAACCTACACCAGTTATTCATGCAAATGGTGGGAGGGGTGTATGTACCCCTATTGGCTAGTGTGTGTGGCCACCACAACATTTATCAGCCAATCAGTCAATAAGCTACTGACCGGCCAGAGTCCAGTTGTCCAGCTTGGGCTATCTGACATAGCTCTGTTTAGCAAAGTCTGAACATAAAACCAATCAACCTGGTATGCATGAACAAAGAATTGCTGCACTCAATGTAGTTTAACTGACAGGATGCAGCTTAGGAGTGGATGACATTGTGGCAAAAAGGAGGCTGGACATCCTATGTATCCAGGAGACAAGAGGGAAGGTCAGTGCAACAAAACCATTTGGCTTGGGATCCAGCTTCTACCACTCAGGAGCAGGGCAAGCTTGCAATGTTGTGGGAATTGTGGTGAGGGAAATGCTTTGGAAGAGAATGAGGGATTTCATCAAAATTACTGACAGACCCATGGTAATCAGACTCCTGCCTAAGGATGAGTCAGCATTCATAATCTCAGCCTATCCCCCACAGCAGGGTTGTGATAGTGAGAAGAAGAGTGCATTCAGACAGCAGTTTTAGGACATAATAGATAAAGCAGAATAACATGAATTGATGTTGATAGTGGTGACTTGAATACACATAGCAGGACAGACAAAACAGGATATGAGGACTGCCTGAATCCACATGGGTGGGGCAACAGGAATAAAGAAGGAGAGGCCATTGTAGACTTCTGTCTGGCAAATGGCTTTATAGCAACCAACACATAGTTTCATAGGTAAGTACTAGGCTAGCAGCCCTTGTGGGCCATTTTAGGCCTAGCCAACTTTCCTTTCAAAGGAAGAATCAAACCCTGTACCTATGCCTGTGAAGTAAACATCTTAACCAGTATAGCACCCCGAGCCTCACAGGATTCAGAAAGAGAGACAATCACAAGATCATATGCAAGAGTAGCCAACATGCAACTCAGGTAGACTTTCTCCTTGTAAGAAAAAGGCACTTGGATAGAACCAGTGATTGCAAAGTTATCCCCAGTGAAACAGTTGGCCCAGATCATAAACCACTGGTTACCACAATCAGCTGCAAGCTGGTCAGAGAAGGCTCTAAAGTAATAAAGACTAGGTGGAAGACCTAGAAATTAACTGGAGGGAAAGCACAATAGTTTAAGAAAATACTCAGAGCTCTAGTACTTCAGGAAGAAGAGGAAATAGGTGGAGTTGAAGAATGGCAGTGCCTCAAAACAGCATGTGGGTGGACTATAGAATACATGTGCAGCTGAGACAAGTATGGAAATAAGGTACTTAAGGAAAGATGGTAGTGGAATGTAGAAGTCCAGAAATTCATCAAAAGAAAGAAGGGGTGCAGGAAAAATTGGGAGAAAGAAAAGATGCAAAATTTGCATGGTAGGTGTAGAACCAAGAAACCAACTTCTAACAGCTGAGTAGAAGCAACAGGCCAAATAACTCCCACAAAATGCTGGAATAATGTGGAAAAGTTTTATTTTGTTTAGCACTTTCATTCTCAAAGCAATCCAGACTTCTGTGGGACTAAATTAAACACATAAGGCAGCTTATTATACGAACAGCCTGTAACACACAACCACTCTTATTTCCATTAACTACAGCCTTACCAAACTGATTTTCCATGAGCAAAAGCATCAGTGAAGATGAAAGCACTAAACAAATAGAACTTCAATTTAGACCCAGGCAGTCCTCATATCCTATTCTGTCTGTCCCAATATGTACATTCAGCTCCCCCATTATCAACACCAATTCATGTTGTCATGGTTTATCTGGTAGGTGCTACAGCTGCTGTCTGAATGTACTCTTTTTCCTGCTGTGGGTATACACTAAGATTATGAATACTACCCTGTCCTTACACAGGAGTCTAATTACCATGAGTCTGTCCCTAATTCTGATGACATTCCTCACTGCCTTCTTAAGCCTCTCCCTCAGCACAATTCCCCCACCATTTCTAGCCTCCTGAGTAGTAGATTCTGGATCCCAAGCCAAGTGGCTTTGCTGCGCTGCCCTTCCATCTTGTCTCCTAGATACAAATGTCCAGCCTCCTTCCTGCCATCATGTCATCCACTTCCAAGCTCTGACCTTCCAGTGAACCTATATTGAGTGTACTAATCTTTAGTTTATGTTTGGCATATTGATTGCTTTTTTATGACCAGCTTTCGCTCAACAGAGCTATGCCATGTAACTCACGATGGGGAGCTAGACAAGTGAAGATGAATAATACAAATCATTCTACAGAAAATATAGGGGCAAGAAAAAGGTAAAAAGCAGAAACAAATTTTATATAGGTTGTATGGGTTACATGTTTTAATAAAAATGGAATTGATGTTTAAACATTGGTATCAAATTTGAGCAGTGAAAAATGTGTAACGAAAAAAAAACTGGAAATATACAACTAAGAATGAATAGTGAAAAAAAAAACAAACACAGAGCCTCAGCAGTTAACCTGCTGTGGCTCTATGTATGTTTTTTTAATGAAAAAGAACTGCCAGTTTAGTGAACAAAACACTGTATTCAAAGACAAGGAAATGGACAAACTATGAGGTCATTGCTCATAATATCCAAGTGGAGCTTGCAAGATGGGTGAGACATAAGAATTGTAGATCCTTTCAAATCTAGAGCTTTTCCAGATGGTGAGACCACAGCTGCTTAGGCCAAAAATGAGCTATCAGAAGGACATTGCCCTTGCACAGAGTCACTTTCTAGATCAAACTGAGAATGAGAGAAAATATGGGCAGGGGAGCAAAGTAAAGAGACCTGGAACCTCCCCTGGCTTAGAGAATCCTCAGGACATTTCCCTATGATGAGTTCAAAAATCCTCAACAGTGTAATAGCTGGAAAAATTATGTTTATTTAAATCAAAACAGAAATCATGAACTTCAGAACTGCATGTATCTGAAATGTAGCTTCTTCAAGCAAAATACTCCACACAAAAATGTATATTATGAAGCGCAAAAAAAAATGTAGGTCTCTTGTTGGAGTGCAGTGGAAAAAAGTTGTTGCATTCTGTATTGGATGGTGATGCAAAAAGACTGCAGTATGGCTCCCTCCAAGGACATAAGAGATTCAGTTATATTGTGAAACTGAAGGACCATTTCCTCTGGCATATGATGACAATGGCCACACTAGTCTCTTAATGATTTGATCTACTCAGGAACTTGGGCAACAGTGACAATGTTAGCAGCAGTTGACATGGCACACTCATGGACCCTTATGGCCCACCAGCATAAGGGGTATGAATAAGACCCCCCCCCATTTATTATATGCCACACAACTGCCATTTTGAATGAATTTATAATAGTGGCACCCTGTAACAGACAATCTTGAAGGGATAGGAAAGCTAAGAGGACCACTATTATTTCCATCACATTTATAGGTAACTTGGCTTCTGAACATAACCAAAACACCTTGAACCATTTGGCCATGACAGTGACTACTGACCCAGGGCAGACATGTATATGATTAATGTCAGATGACCATACATACCCCCATGTATATGGTTAATGTCAGTACTGGAACTAGAAGATGAAAAGAGACACCTAGAGACAATGAACCTATACGCCCCATTTGGTATGTACCTCTCAAGACATCTGCAACAACTGGAAAGGCCTCAGAAATACCTCACTAAAAGAATCACAGGCCTAAAGCAGATGCAAAAAACTCCAGCTATACTCTGTCGCATATCGTCTACTCAGAGGCGATCTCTGCTTAACATACAAGGCCATGTCAAACCCAGAGCTATTGGACATGCTACACTTAAAGAAATCCCAATCCCTCAGAGCTACATGCTCCAGGGATCTAAACCTTGTCATCACAATAAACAAAACATGCTGGAGGGATAGGTTCCTGACCCAGAGACTCCCCAGACTCTGGAATAGATTGCCCATACATGTCAAGCAGAGTGCCTCTTTGGACCTCTTCAAGAGGAACCTTGACGATTGGATGGGAGAAAGGAAATTCACCCCAGGGATCACGTCAGTCGCCCTGCTAGACAGGGGTCCAGGAAAGTAAATAATGTGGGAAGAAATAGCCAGGGAATTGTTATAGGCCCTAGGGCTGATAGCCTAGTACCAACCTATGAACCTATGAACCTATGAACAAGCTGGGAGAGTAACACCACCAGTGAAAGTGGAATTAACATGCTCTTGATAGTTTTATCAGTCTAAAGAGAGACTAGAAGACTGATTTCACTAATTCATGAGACATCCTGAGAAAGTGTTTTTTAAAATCTACATGAGATTGTGGACACAGGGCACCTAAAAATGGTTATTGCCAGACAACTTAACATATGCCTATACAGGCTTATCTGGGTGATATTTGAAGGCAGAAAATACACTACTCAATGCAAAGAATAACTCTTTTCTGGAGTAAACTCACTGCACACTTCAGATGCAGATTATCCAGCAAACATTTATAAAAATATAGAACTAAGAACACAACCTTGGAATTCGTGCCACAAAACCATCGGGAAAACAGGGAAGCTTAAAACAAACTGTAAAGCACAAGCAAAAACAAAACTGGCAAAGGTTATGAAACTATTTATTTGAGCGCTTCCATCTCAAGTTTTATTTAATCAAAACTTCTTCAGAATAAAGAGTAATATATGCAATCAACCTTAAATATACAAAATCCCACCAAATCAGTTAAAAAAGAACCAATCCCAGTAATGACACAAAGAACACATGCCCAAAAACCTCTTCTATTAAAAATTCCATGATTATTAAAAAAATCCTAATAAATGTCTCTCTTAAATGTAAAAAATATTTACTCTAACAAATATGGCAAAAAAATAAGATATATAAACCCTAAAAAGTAAAATAAAGCTATGTCTTATGATGGCAGCATTTTCCACTTTGCAGTATTCACTTTAATCACTTTGGCTTCTGAACATAACCAAAACACCTTGAACCATTTGGCCATGACAGTGACTACTGAAGACTGAAATAGATGTAGTAGATATTCTGTTGCTATCTCCAGCTTCTCCAAAGATAGGAGTGAATCAGAGCCAGTTGTATAGATAGAAGACCATACTTACCCCCAAAATTACAGCTGCCACTATAATCATACATTTGATGAACACAATCGGAACTGAAGTGTGACACATTGAAAAGGTTCAGGACAGAAAGGGACTGGCTACAGAGGCAGAATAAGGGAATTCAGAACAGAAAGGGACTATCTACTATTCAGAACATAAGAATCTCTGCAGCTTCTTGGCTATACTAATGTGCAAGTAAGCATCCTAGAGACAGTCAATGTATCCAAGCTCTTTTGGCAGAGGAAGGGAATAATTGTCTGTATTCTGATCTAAGTTGTTTTTTTTGGATACAACTGAAATGTCTGGAGTGGTATCTGTACCCCCTTGCATCTTGGATAACTCAGTTTGCTTGTAAAGTTTAAAATCTCTTTCTTGCCTCCAATGTTTTCTGATTGAGATGGATGCCAGGAACAGGAAGAGTGTGCAGTCTTCTGCATTAATCTTTAGGTGCATAGTCTGATTACTGAGTCATCAGTCTGCTCCTGTTCTGTGTCTCCTTCAGCAACCGATCCAGACGTATTTAGTTCCCCCACAAATGTGTACTGATGCATATGGGATAAAAATAAATCACTGTCCTAATATAAAAAGATACATAATACAAAGACCCATTTTCTAAAACAGTCCTGAGCCAAAGACTCTTCATTTGGAGCCACTAGAATTTTTGAATGCAGCCAGCACCACTATGAAGTCAATAACTGCAGTTTTAGACAATGCATTCCAGTCCTTGCGCTACCACAAGATCGTGTCTATCTCTAAGGCATGGAAAACACCTCAGCATGGTATTTCATGGTCTGCTAACTAATGAGTGCCGTCATGTCATTGTCCAGAAGCACCATCCTAAAGGAAGATGGATGCATCTAGAAGGCCTCTTGTAGGATCATGTCAACAGGCAAAAGGTGTTCTTGGGTTCTTTATCTCTTTTAACTCATAATCCTAAGGAATTCCCTTTATTTGAGGTCATTGGTAGAGATGCTGAAAAGCATGTTTTTCTCCTGTCATCAGAATTCCTGGAGGGAGATTGCCGTGGGGAATCAGTCTGCCTCCTCTTAAATTTGTGCTTGCCTACTTTACCTGGTGGGAGAAGCACCAAAGAGGAATAGGAAGGCAAAATTGATCCAGCTGTGCAATTAAAATCCTGCTGATAGCCATCTGAACCTCTCTACTGACAGAAGAGATGCAGTCTCTGAAAAAAGAAAAAGTTATGTATTGGATTGAGGGCAAGTACTGACATGGTCTAATGGCTTCTGCACCTGCATGTGCAGTGTCAGTGTAAGGGTGACCTCTGGTATGATCATCTGCATCAAGAGCATCAAAAACAGATTTTGCACAGTCAGTGGAAGGGGAGAAGGCAATGCGAATGGAAAATCCCTTGACAGAAAATACATTTTATTCTAAGCGACAGAACAGATGTATTTGTACTCTGCCTAAGAAGCTTAGATTGATTACTAAGGGCTGAAAAGCTGCATTGCAGTGAACTAATTTCTACTTGTACACCTCTATAACTGTCAGTAATGACATTTATTAAATTTATATAATCCTTATTAAGGTTATAAATAAAATGAATAACATAATAGTACAGCAACAACACACTATATAGTATACATAAAAGTTTACATAACGTGACAACATTTTGCATTTCAATGTCATATGGAGACTTTTGTATTACATTATTTAAATTTGCAACTAATTGGAGGATCTTGCTCATTTATTTGTCCTCACCATCTGCAAGATAGTCTTATATATGTTCTCTGTTGAATCAAGTTTTCTGACAATAAACTAACCCATCAGCTTCAGAGAGCTCTGTTACATGCATCCTTTACCACCTCTGTGAACTATCCTTCTACATATTACTCCTTAGAACCATAACCATTCATACGTGTGCATGCACACACACACATGGGAACACACATGTGCACACACTATTCTCAGTCATTGTCCCACTGTTTCAAACTATTCATTTGAAAAAAAATAAATAATGTTGCATTCTAGACTTTTCTGATTTTCTAACATTCATGAACAGTTCTAGTATGCCTATCTTGTGCACTTGCTCCTTAGGATTATATATATTAAGTTTTTGAACTCTTTTTAACTGGCTTCTGGTATAGAGTGCTGTAGCATTTTTGTTAGCGTTGCCACCTCACAACATGAGGTTCTCCGGTTCGATCCTCAGCTGGGGTGCCTTCTGTGTAGAGTCTTCATGTCCTCCCTGTGGTCGCATGGGATTCCTCCCAAATCCCAAAGACATGCTGTAGGTGGATTGGACACTCTAAATTGGCCCTAGGTGTTAGTGCGTGCATGTGTGTGCCTTCTGTGGAAGGTTGGGCACCAGGCTGGCAACTCAATACCATAAAAACTCCACTGCCAATCATGAGCTGATAGGTGATCCACTGTGGCGACCCCTAACTGGGAAAAAGCCGAAAGAAGAAAAAGAAGTATTTTTATGCTTAATTATAATCAGTGTTCCATTATTCTGGAAACATGAAAATCAGCTTTTTCCTGTTATACACAACATCCCATAGCAGCACAACTATGTAAACTTGGATTAGATTTATCTGCCTCAAAGACTTTTCATAAGCTGTTTTTATTTGTTTTATACAAAGCAATGCAACCATTAAAATATTATGGTTTTGCATTTATTAAGCTGAATGTGTAATTACAAGCTCAAAGGTTATCAATGTTATAAAAAAGATGTATCCTCAAGTTTTTATTAAGTATAAAATGGTTATATACAGTAGTCCAAATAAGGAAATCCTTTACACGACACTGCTGTGTAAGTGTGATAATTTCACTTAAGTAGTAAGTTGTAAGATGAGAAATTATAATGTATCAAGGCAATTGTGCCTATGGCAGAGTTATTATAATACCTATGTATGGTTACTTATATTATACATAGTGTAAATGTCAGACTCCTTACTATAAAATAATCCAATAGTCATGGCAACAGAGATACTTTGTCTCATTAGTGCCATAACAAAGTTAAATGACTATATTAGTTAGCTGAAACAAAATATTTTGCTGCATAAGGAAAATGTTCAAATATCAGCTATTTACTTGTTGCAATGCAACATTTAACTTGTCTCATTGTGTCTTATTTACTGCATGGCCTCTGCAAAGTTCTCCACTTTTATGCACCTCACAAAATACTAAATCATAGATGAGTATAATGTGTCACAGGTTCTAGTGATAATAATGACATATTACTATGTGAAGTATTAAGCCTTTTTTCCCTAAATAGTTGATAAGAACTTATAAGCCTAACTTGTGAGCTCAAAAAGAGAATGACCCTCAGAAAACACATTCTTCTGGAAAGTGTCTGCTGAGTGTAAAAATAATGTTGTCTGCATTGAAAGTGTGCAAGGGTCACATTTGTGAAAATTTGCTGCGAGACTGCCACATAGCTGTAACACTTTGAAAGCTGTGACAGTGAGTCATGTGGCTTTTTCCTACATTAATGGCAAGAGTGTGCACTCAAGCGAGTCTCTACATAATAGGGCATTCCTTGACTTGATACTTGATAATTACTGAGTTAGAACAATTGTTTTAGGTGTTTTCTCTATGTTCCATCGACACATCCTTTGAATGACTCACTTGTTATTGTTTTTTGATAATCATGAAGCATAACTTAAAAAAGTGTAAAAGTCACAAAAATAATTCTTTATGGTGGGTAAGCCAATTTACTTTCACCATGTGTGGCAGATTGGCCACTGTATACCTCATCTTTTATAAACCAAGTCATTGGGAAAAGGGTAAAATAGACAACACTGCATTCTACCACTGGGCTACATAATGCAAGTTCTTGTAGCTTTGATAAATTATGATTGAAAAAAATACATAAAAGACACTCAAATGAGAATTCTTCAGTGATGTATAGGATATCCATTTTGGGTTAGAAAAACATCCTGAACACTGACTTTGAACAATCTTTACTGGTTGGATTCTTTAATCATAATGTAATTTTTTTCAAAATCTATTTATGAAGTTGCAGTTTATGACATCTCTGAACAATATGTGACTTTGGATAAAATGTCTGCTTCTTGGTCAGAAGGATATTGAGTATCTATCTAAGTCCACAATGAGTCTTAATTTGTTGTCTTGTACTCTCATACAGAAGATGAAATGAGAAGTAATGGAAAACATGCCTTAACCCAGACATGGCATCCAACCCGTTTATATGCACCATGCTCTTCTTTGACTCTACACAACGGGAAATCTTGCTATTTTACTATTAACCAGTTCTAGCTTAGTGTATGAGTATTGTGTTAAGTTCATAAACAGGACAACTCCAAAAAGAGCAGTTTGGAAGCAACTAATTCAGAAGCAAGTTTAACTCTGATGGTGCAAGTCAGAAAGTGTTTGATTTTGTTAGTACACTAAATATGATAATTGCACTTTTTTCTTGATGCTATGGTATGGTTAGCCATAGATAGGCAGTTACCTATAAATAACTCCAGAGTGTTTCAGACCATGTGCCTCTATGACTAAAAATATATTAAGTAAAATGGTAAGCAGTTTGGATGGTATGGATGGCTGCTGGCACTGCCCTTTTAACGCTGCTATTACAGTGCCCTTTTGCAAAACTTTATATGAGACATTAGCCATATTGCCAGAGTTTGCTTTCCTGAAGTGCAGAGCCCTGACTTTTTTTATTGGCTTAAATCTTAAAAATAAGATGTCACTGAATCATACACAGTTTGAAAGTACCTTATTCCTAGATGGCTGCCTACTTCAAAATATACAGTCCTCTTTCACTTACAATTTGACTACTTCAGATTCAAGATTTCTCTTCTTTTATAGTATTCCCAAACTTGAAACCAATGTTTTACTGCTGCTTTCTGTAAGATCTCCAGCCTATTTCTAGAATTTAGTATGCCTGCAAATTCCATCTCACTGATTATTTTATTATACAATAAGGATAAAGTATAGGCTGTGGTAGTGTCATTAATTCACAAATAAGCATTGTTAATCTTTCTAAGATCAAATACATTTGATTTCTAGGCAAAACATATTATTTAATAGTGGTCCATGCTTTCAGGTAGCCTATTAAATACTATTAAAATTTCTATTTTTTTTAAATATTCACACCAATATTGTAATATTTCGGAATATACATTTAATATATGTGCCAGACTAACATTAATGGTGACTTAATTAACAGTGTCTCATGAGAAGTTATGAAACTGTATTTTGCTTGGTAAGATTTTAATATTGCACAGTAGGGTAATTATGTAGTTATTTGCAATAAGTATTTTACACTTTTTATTGGTTAAGAAGATATCAGGTTAATATGCATATTTTTGAAAGTGCATATTTTTTAATAAAAATATTAGGCATAAGGGTTGGGGGGTTGGCATAAAGATTAAGGGTTTACCTTACAGACCCAAGATGCAGCGTTTGATTTTCACATGAAGTAATTGGCTAGGCATAAAATGACCCACAAGGGTAGTTAGCCTAGTACTAATCTATAAACCTAAAAGATGCACTTTTTTAGTAGATGTTAATAACAATTGTCTAATGCTTGTTCCTCTTAGGGTATTAAGAATGATTTTGCCCTTCAATGTACTGCAGCTTAACTCTTCTAGGTAACATCTAGCATGCTGAAACCCGTTAACTACAATAGCTCTCTGCTCTGCCCTCCTAAGACATATCCTAAAACCTTGTAGCTTCTTCCTTCCCAGGAAGATTTTGTTTTTAAATAAACGTTGTGCAGACTTTCCTGTTCTGTGCAGTTTTGGGATCCAATACAACCCCTCATCATTGTACTTTTATTTATTCTATTCACCTCCTCTGATTTAATCCATCCTGTTCATCTTACAAACTGTTTACCTTGACACTTTTACCTCCCAGTCAATGCTGCTTGTGTACTACGTTTTCCTGTCTGACACAATATGAAAATATTGCTTAAGAATCAAACACCTGGCTTCAACAGTTTGTTTTTTGTTTAATTTATCTTGTTAGAACTGTCAGTCAATGCCTTTCATTTGTTATATTCTGTACTACCCCTTTTTGACTAAAGTTTGTACGAAAAATATCTTTAATCATTTTTCAACAATCATCTTTTAACCATCTTCCTGCATTGCATGCTTAGATAATTAGCTACTCTGACAGTCTGATAGGAGAAGAATGATTTTCATGTTGCACCCTTTTTCCTGGCTTTTAAAGTGATTGATAATCACACAGAAATATAACCTAACTGTTATGGACCAATACCTCTGCTGCTGCCTCTCTTGAGCAGCCTTTTTATATAATAATGTACTTATTACACTTGCATTATACAAGCAATATGAACACCTGCTGCAGGGTTAAGACCCCTTTCCCAATCAGACGTTTTTGTTATCTTTTGTGTGCATTTATGCAACTGTCCTGCCCAAATTAGCTTTTTTTTCACAATCTCAAGGACTGATCCTCTGTCTCTTTTATTATGCAACAAACAGGCTTCTTTTCCTTTGTTAAATACCTCTTTCAACTACCCTGCAAAGAGCAAATTCAAAACAATCTGTTGTTTCTTTTTTGGATAGTGCCAATAGGGCAGCACAGTGGCTCAGTGGATAGCATTGCCATGTCCCAGCAAAAGTTTCTTTAGTTCAATTCTCAGCTATGGTGCCTTCTGTGTGGAGTCTGCATGACCTCCCTGTGTTTGTGAGGGTTTCCTCTGGGTGCTCTGGTTTCCTCCCATTTTTCAAAGACATGCAGTAGGTGGATTAGACACACTAAACTGGCCATTGATGTGAGTGTGCATGCAAGTGTTCGGTATGAAAGAACAGCTGCAGCAGGGCTAGCCACCTGGCAGTGTGAACCTTGGTGCTAGATGATTGCCACTGTTGTGGTGACACCCTGACTCCATGTGCAAAAATTGGAAAAGGGGTTATGGATGGATGGATAATGCCCTTCTTTGGGTTTCATGAATAGATGGTTGCAGTATTTATCTGGGTCTCCACTTTTGATGTATCCACTTATGTATCAGTCTGTGCCAAGACAGAACATAATTCCACGCAGTAGCAGAGATTGCAGTGCATTCTTGATATCACTCTCATCTTTGTAAATCTGAGCTCTCCACAGGAAACCAATGAGGTAGTAGTGAGAGTGGTCCTTGTAATCCCTGTAGTAAGAGCCAATGTCCCTTAGGTCTCTGCGTGTTCTGTTGTTTGGTGAGTGGCCTCATCTTTCTGCTCAGAGTGCTGCCTGCATGGAATAAAATGTAGAATTCTAGTAAAGATCACTCAGAAAAAGGTTATATACCAAGCACCTACAATGTACCCCACTAAATTTTCTGTAAAGACTGTCCTATAACTGCTTTACTACTTATGTTGAATTATCCTCCATTTAAGAATATATGTAAATGTTAATTTTTTTCCATCCTCTTAAGAGATTATTTACATTTATAGCTCTTTATATTAGCTGTGTAAGGAGTTTTGTTATAGTTTTATGCATTTTTTGCTCGCTATTATTATGAATATTTTGAGGTAACCTAGAAACAATGCAGTTAGTTCTAAACCCATTTTTTGATTTTGATTATTCGGAAGAAATCAGATAAAGTCCAACATAAGAGAATCAAGAACGTCTTATGAAATTATTACATCCCAAGCTTCTCTCCTTTGTGTAAGAAGATAGCCAGACAACTATGCAAGCTAATTGTCACTTTCAACAGTTCCATACCAGTGAATTACATCCAGTGGAATAGTGAAGGTTGCAATGCTGCTTTTATTTCAAATCCTACCCACCAGACATTCCACTTAAAGTATACTGACCACATATACAAAGCTCAGCGATGCCTTTCCTGAAGTAGGCAAGTCACATTTGAAGTGAAATCATTTTTAAATAGCGGCACTATCCTGTGGTACTTTACAAATGCACTATTCTCTAAACTGTACTTTGTTGTCTGAAGAGCAATATGGTTTAATCCTATAAGACTGTGAGTGACACACTGTGATATCACTTGGTCAGAGGGTGATGGGCAGGTGCATTTCTAAATCCTGAAGTCATGTTTACTTACTTGGTCATGGTAACTATTTAAATGGATTTCTTTCATGAATGTGCCCTGAAGAAACATGAGAATTCAGAATGCGAAAAAAAACACCAGAGAACTGCCTAAAAGATAATCCACTCCATGCCCTTGATGCATACTGATGTTCATACTTTTACTGTATTCCATGAATCCCTTCTTATCTTAAGGCATTAAATGAAATGCTTAAATGTTTTA
Source organism: Protopterus annectens (assembly GCF_019279795.1). Taxonomy (NCBI): domain Eukaryota; kingdom Metazoa; phylum Chordata; order Ceratodontiformes; family Protopteridae; genus Protopterus; species Protopterus annectens. The sequence goes on along the minus strand of NC_056729.1, from coordinate 1,135,243,433 downwards.
TTACACTTTTGAAAACTGTCAGTTACAACCACAGTAATGAAAATTCTGGGTATACATTTATCTGTATCTATACTGTATATATAGATATATATGAATGTAAAATTTTTAATGAGAGGACAATTGGGAGTATACTCACAGTGCTCCCCTGGAGCTATCAGAAGGATTTGGCAGGCATAAAAAAGAAATTGCTGAATAAAAATACTGACTATAAAAAAGAAAAACACCTATATCTTAAGACTGTTGATTTAGCTTGTATCATTTAATAAACTTATTTAACATTGTGTCTGTTTTTTTAACATTAAACATTCAGAGAAATAATAATAAACGTTCTCATGTCGTTAAGAATAACTTTTATACTGTAATTTGAAGGAAGGTTCAGACGGGATTTTTTTTTTGTGCAAACTTTTTTGTAAAGTACAGAAAAAACTAACTAGGTCTCTTTGGTTAGTGAGATACAACACATTCTTGTGGATTTTGTTCAGTAGCCATATATGTTAACAGGTTAAAATGATTTAATTTCTAAGGTGGGAAACAGATGACAAAAAGACTGCTACTGTAGTACTCTCAGGAAATGGGCAATCATGAAAAATGGGTTAGCATGCTTCTACAAATAATGTGCACAATGCATGCAAGACCTTTGTCAATATGTTTTTCATTAAATTAGAAACATTTATAAAGCATTGTAGAATAGAGTATTATCAATGAGTTGATAGGAATCTCAGAGGGAGCAGGCTGCATGATATCTGTAAGCCTCTGGCCATTATCAGTGACAGACCTGTCAGGTCAAATTCTGGGTTTGAGTTTCACTTGTAAAATTTATGAAGTTCTCTGGGCTTGAGACAATAACTATACTTCTCCTTGCTGCTGTCAGTTGCCTGCTCTTATGTTACTAATGACAAGTTGTCCAGGTGTGTCCCCCCTGGCTAGGGTGTAAAGCTTTGTTGAATGCCAGATCCTTTTGTTGCATATTATCTTGTTAGCTAAGCTGTCATGAAAGTGCTCATAAAAGTGTAGAAAAAACATAGTTAATCCTATTAAACCTTTACTGACTTTTTATTTTCCAAGTCATGCAGCCCCAAATTAGATGTTATGGACTGTATATGTTTTTTTTTTCCTTTCTTCAAAATGCTCATACAGCAGTGTCAGCAAAACCTCAGTGAATCAACATTTAGGTATATGTTCATATGATTTTGGTAAAAAATCTTAAAACAAATCAGTGAAAGAGCCAGTAACCTTGGCTTGACTTGTTATGACCCATGCCCTGTTTTTGACATGTCAGCTTACTGAACTTATTGAAGTGAGATCAGTAGAAAATCCCAAAGGATTTTACAGCTTCTACAGAAATTGCTACTCAAGCTCTGTAATTAAATGCACTTATTGGTGTTTCTTTCTCACAGACAAATATAGGAATAATCATGCAACTGTGTAAAAGACAATACATTTAAAGTAAAAAATAAATGTACCAAAATTAACAATTTCTGAAAAGTACTCATTAGCTGATTGCCCAAATAAACAAATATTCTGGGTGTTTGTTTATTATGTTTACAAGATTCATTCACCTTTTATCCAAAGTAAGATTATTCTCTTAAATTAAAATAATAGTAGCTCTACTACAGATGGAAGTCTTATTTATATAATAAATGGCTGCATTGAGTAACTGCAGTTCAATTAACAAGACTAAGTTGGTATGACTGATATAGAACTGGCTTTAATAAATTAAGCATCCAAGCAAGATAAAGAATGCCTTCACTGACACAGTATTGAGTAACAGCATTATCTGAAAACTAACAGCCGCATTTAATTCCTCCAAGTGCCACTGCTTCTCACCAGGTAACACAGACAAAAATGGCATTAGCAGGGTATAACTTACCCCAAGCTAAATGACCAGCAACTGACAGACCATTTCTTAGCAGACAGACATATTTAATACATGCTGATACATATATACAAACTAGAGGGGGAGAAATACATGGAGTTCCTATATTTGTATAACCTAAGGTAGTTGTATAATGTACTATAATAGCTGCAGGAAGCTTCCAGATACAAGCCGAGAAAACTCTGAGCATTTCACAAATATCAGCTTTCAGAGTGCACATTATGATTTTTGGTGCTCTGCTTCCATGTTTCCTCAACACACAAGAGGAGAGATTGTCCAACATGTGTGGCTTATATTACATTGCCCAATTCAGTCAAGTACAGGATGCTATAAACAGCACACATGTAGTGATAAAGTCAATCACCTAGTGCCCATGCACTGTTTTGTGTTAATAGGAAAGGATGTTACCCTATCAACTGCCAAGTAACATATAACACACAGGAACTGATAACCTATGTGTCTGTACAGCACTATGATAGCACTCATAAGTCCCCCATCTGTCATACATGTCTTCTGCACTTCTATTTCCTTCTACAGTTAACTCAGAGGATAAGGCTCCAAGCTGTTATAGAGATACCCGTGCCCTTTATGTTTATCTGATTAAAAAATGTATAAAAGAAAAGTAAAATAAAAAGAAATTGGGGAAATTCCATGGGACTGCCTAGGTGATTAGTGCAGTCTGCTAATCATACATATACAGAGCCAAAGACATTTTGTACAGATGTCTGACCCCATCCCTTGTTCCCAATGTGTTTGGTGATGCCAGATACACTCTGGAACCCTCTGATAACACAGTTGAACTGCAGCATAATACTTCCCCCACACACAAAGCAAACACATCATAGAGTATGCACCTGGTTCACCTGGTTGGATATATCTGTGTGACACTGTAGTATGGCCCTGCAGCAGCCTGCAATATGTTTGTACCATACTGAATGATATATAATATGATTATGTGGAAGTATGTAGATGAGCTGTCCATACCAGGAACCACTGGACCCATTACACTAGACTGTGTCACAGCCAAAACACCAACCTCATCCAAAGGTGAATGGAAGGCTAAGAGAGAGAGAGATAGAGAGTGACAGACAGCAGCAACTGCACTATGCACACACTGGTGGTGCAGGCACATTATATTTCAATGTAGATGAAGAGGTGGTATATTGTCTAGTTCAATGAACCCATGATGGGCACATTGACAGTGAAATGCCATATGGAACAAACAGGATACATATAGTAGTACTTAAATCTTTAATGGGCAATTCATGGCCATATTGCAGTGTGCACCAGACATCATCTCATATAAAACTAAGGAGGGAGGGTGCAGTGGGCCACAGTCATCATCATCTGCCTGGACCAAGGGACACAATTACACATGTGAAGTCACAGTCTAGCTGGCTGGTTGGCCAAGCCACCATAGGTGGAGATGGCAGTCTTGTGTAAAGGGGTACTCTATGTTATAGGAAATGTCCACAGGTATCAGGGAGTACAGGATGGCAGTACTGAGCCATGACTGTGAGGGGGTGCCACTATATGACTCTGATCTGGAGCCACTGCCCAGGCTTGATTAACAGGACTAGAGGCCCTTTGTGACATGTACCTTGTGCTACTTCAGGAACACAACTTGTATGAAATCTGCTTGTAAGCTGCCCTCCACATGGAGGCTGGCAGTAATTTCCACATATGAAATGGGGTGATAGAGAGAAATAGCCCTTGACTTACAGGAGCAGACTGTGTATCCAGGGATAACTTCCCAGCATGACAGCCCAGTGTATGTACCTACCCTCAGGCTTGGACAACACTGCTGAACCGGGCAGTGATAGAGATATTTACTGTCTTTTGCATAGAGCTGAACTATAGCAGCAACGTGTGTCACTATAGACTGCATGAGACCTAGCATGGCATTGTTTTTGGACTCAGTGTCTTCACTATGGCATTTGCGGTGCTGGGTAACATATTCATTGAAACTAGGATAATGCCAAACACCTTCATTGCAGTTTGAGTAAAGGCATAGTGTGCTTACACGATAGCCCTTCGTGACTGCTGGTTGTGCTTATATATCAGGGACTGACTGTGATATATGATAGTGTGGGATCCCCTGCTAAGTTTGCCATATGGTTAGAATGCCCATATAGGATGCAGCATACTACTGTGATTCTGCAGACACTGAGGGGGTGGGGGGGTCACTGTATTGTTCTCAGTCAAAGGGGACCCTCCGCAATGAGAATGGTAAGCACTCATGCTATACATCTTGTAGCTCAGGTGGGGTGTAGACAAGCCTTCAACATAAATAATGGATCAAAAACCATCCAGTAGAAAGATGGCCAGTATATCTGTTTGCCATCTTCCTGTTTCTCAGTCTGTGCCTGAGCATCATCGTCAGACACAGGGTAGATGATGACATATATCTCTTGCCCTGATCCTGCCTGTGCAGTTGTTACCCAGCAATAGTCTGGCCTGTGACTATAAAAGACAGAACAAAGTGAGTGAATCTTAATGTCCATGCTTCATAGGAGGTCTTTTGTTGTGCATACAGCAGTGTGTTGTGCATACAGCAGTGGTACAACATATACAGTTAATGCACAAACACAACTGTTAACCTGCACACCTGTTGTACCTATGGGGAAGGTATGCAGTGGTATATGTAGCCTGCATACACCTTTTATACATGCTGCTGCTGCTCTAGACACATTACATATTCAGTATGGCTAGTCACATGGTGCATGTCCATCTGTTTTGCATGTGGGTTGGCTACTTCCAGACCCTGTGCTCAGCCTTAATCCTAGTAGTGGTGAATCTCTCTCTCACAATGCTACATGCCTTCTTGTAGGCCCATTTGATTATGTTAGTGACCTGCCTCAGATGAGGCTATGTTTCTGCAATTTTGCCCTCTAAGAACATTGATGTCATGGACCAATGTCTCTAGCTGATGAGCAGTTCTTCCCTTAACAGATGGCACCCATGAGCCCTATGTGCCTGTAGTAGGTCAACATTCTCAGCTCAGATGAAGTTGTCCAACCTCTGCCACCTGCTTCCTCTTGAGTGCATGATGGCACCTATGAAGACAGTGAGCATAGCTGTAGGTCAGAGACAGCTAGACACAGCAAAATAAGAGTTATAAATAGTGTGTTACCAAAGGTAAATTTAACTTTACAGATTGGAACATAGTAAGTGCAATTATATACTATGTCATGGACTGCAGGCACTTCAGTGATATCCAAGACCAGCTGCAGGGACAGATATGTGCATGTATAAAGCTCAGATACCTGTCACACAGAAATCAACAGGAATATACATGAGAAGGCTGGGCTTCACTATCAATATATGTTGGAGCTCCTAGGAGTCACACGTGAGAGTAGGCTAATGGGTTCTGATGTTGAGTTACACATGGGTAGACCCAGTACATGTGTAGCTATAGAATACACACATAGCACATCTGTTTAGTACATTCAAAATAGTTCAAGAATAGGTATTATTGATAACAGGCTGCCTTTCCATAGCTACAGTGTAGACATAAAGCTACATATATTACATACAGGATATGCACATGTACAGGTTGCAGGCAGCCACAGTGCAGATTATCATAGCACAGACTAGTCTACGTAGCTATTCCATGTTCCAAGGCAAAGACTCAACCATGCCAAACAGTACTGCAGAACACTGTATACCTCTTCAGGTCTATGTCTTCTTTAAACATTGTATAATACTCAGCTACCAGAAACTTCCTTCAGGTTATTGTAGTGGCCCTACTGTTACTGCTGCTCCTTTTTTTCTTGGTGTGCAGTTTGGCATTTAAACTGATGACACATCTGAGTAACACAGTTTGTGCATGCTGACTGCAATGAGGCTAGGATTCATATATCTCTAGTTAACATATCTCTATAAGTTGCTGTGTTATGGTGAAGTGCATGGGTGACATGACACATAGATGAGCTTCAAAGTGCATTATCAATATATTGTATTTGATGGTCGTATTCATACTGCCTGTGCATTTACTCTATTTGCAGTTTGAGGAAGTATTAAACTCTACTCTCACAGATCAGAAATTATGTCTCCAGCATGAATCACAAGCTACAATTCTATTTTGTATGATATGGAGATGTCTGCCAGTACTGATGGTCAATGAGAAATGCTTGTTTGGTAAGCTAAGGAGAATAAAATCAGTCTCTTTATCCTTCACAGTCAGATCAGGCAGCAGCAGTAGGGATCCTGTTTTTGTCTGTTCCTTGAAGGTGGATGCCTAGTTACTTGGGAAAAGTCTGACTTGGAATTAAGCCAAATTTCAGCAGAAGCTCAGGGAGAAATGCATCTCTGTGATGTGGAAGGAAACCTACACAAACACAGGGAGAACATGCAGACTCTGCACAGAGGGCAACCCAGGCAAAAATTGAACCAGAGAACCTCTTGCTGTGAGATGACAATGTTACCACTGCACCCCTTTGGGCACTGGCCCTATTTTACAAACAGTAATTTTAAACTTTTCTCATCTTATTTCCTATGACACATACCAGGGCAGATTCCCTTCACAAGGTCCAAGTTTCAAAACTTCAAACTGCACATGGTCGAGACCATCAGATTGAAGTTTTGAAACTTTGAACATTTTGAATGGAGATCGCCATACAGCAAAGAACAGGAAATTTATAATTTTCCTCACTGTAGTGTGAACTCAGAGTTGCACCTCCCCTAAAAAAACATAAAAAAAATTGTTTTTATTTATTTATTTTTTTGATTACAATGTTGACGTTTCAAACTTCTATCTTATGGTCTTGACCATTTGCAGTTCAATGTTTTGAACTTCGAGCTTGTAAAGTAGATCCACCAGGGTATACCAGATGAGCTGCTATGGGGACTGCATCTGTTCTGTGACTATTTCTTATCTATATCATAAAGCATATTCCATATCCCTGCAATTTTTTATTCACAGCGACTTACTTCTTACACTAAAAGGTTTGAAAAGAGAAACTGTAACATCTTTGCAGATACTAGCTGCACCTATAGGTTTGATAAGAGAAGCTGTAACATATTTGTATATATTTCTGAATATAACCTGTATTCTTCATAGGTTTAAAATGTGAGACTGTAACTTGTATGTTGATATAATATGTTTTATGCATATACTGTAACTTGCTTGTTTTTATCTGTTTGTAAGTTTGGAGCTTTTCTCCCCAGGCCTCTGCTGAAAATGGGCATGTATGCAGTTGGATTATCCTGGTCAACAAACATAAAATAAAATAAAATAAATAAAATGTATAATGTGGAATAAAGCATGGTTGTTCATTCATATGACAGTGGACCA
>NC_056729.1:1135196261-1135231261 GCF_019279795.1 Protopterus annectens | reverse complement strand
CACTCCTGACTTCCTCATACAATACCACAACCCCTCTCTAGGCACCCTGTCATATGCTTTCTTTAAATCCACAAAGACACAATGCAACTCCTTCTGGCATTTTCTGTACTTCTCCATCAACACTCTCATAGCAAAGATCGCATCTGCTCTTTCCCAGCATGAAAATCATACTGCTGATCACTAATCATAACTTCCCTTCTTAACCTTGCTTCCACTACTCTTTCCCATAACTTCATGTTGTGACTGATCAATTTAATCCCTCTGTAGTTACTACAGCTTTGCACATCACCCTTATTCTTAAAAATCGGTAACAAAACACTTTTTCTCCATTCCTCAGGCATCCTCTCACTTTCCAAGATTTCATTAAACAATCTGGTTAAAAACTCAATTGCCATTTCACCTAAACACCTCCATGCTTCCACAGGTATGTCATCTGGAACAACAGACTTTCCATTCTTCATTCTCTTCATAGCTATCCTTACTTCCTCCTTGCTAATCCATTGCACTTCATGATTCACTATCCATACATCATCCAACCTTCTCTCCCTCTCATTCTCTTCATTCATCAACCCCTCAAAGTACTCTTTCCATCTCCTCAACACAGTCTCCTCGCTTGTGAGTATGTTTCCCTCATTATCCTTTATCACCTTTACCTGCTGCACATCTTTCCTAGCTCAGTCCCTCTGTCTAGCCAATCGGCACAGGTCCTTTTCTCCCTCCTTACTGTCCGGCCTTTCATACAACTCTTCATATGCCTTATCCTTAGGCTTCGCCACCTCTCTCTTTGCCATGCACCTAATCTCCTTATACTCCTGTCTAATTTCTTCATCTCTCTTACAATCCCACTTCTTCTTTGCCAACCTCTTTCTCTGCATACTCTCCTGTACTTCCTCATTCCACCACTATATATATATATATATATATATATATATATATATATATATATATATACATATACATGTCTCGATATACCTATCTATATATAAAATGTGGGTACTTGTCCCTCCGCTGCATTCCTTCACCTTTCCTTCTGTGCCCAGAACTGTAACAAGGGCAGGGTGAAAGAGACAGCTGCCTTGAGTGCAAACTCTCTGATGGCTCAGTGTCAGATGCCAATGGTTTTTGAAGCTTTATTATCAGTCCTCTTTCTCCATGTGGATGAGAGCTGATCACATAATCAATCATGTACATAGCCAATGGGGTGTTTCTGGTGAATGACACAAAATCCATCCCTGATGGGTGATATCGGCACCTGCAATGCTGCAGGAGTGCCCTACTCACTCTCTATGGTGCATACTTGCTCACACACACAAATGCTCCTGAGAGTCACTATCCCTGGCTTAGGATTTTCATGCCTACATTTCATAGGAGGTTACTAGGCTAATTGTCCTGGGGACCTTACAAGCCTAGCCAAGAATTTATCTCCATAAAGAAACCTCAGTCAGTACCTGTCACCCCTAACAATGAGGGACACAGGTGGAACCCCTGGGACAGATTTGTGGTTTCCCATACACTCATTTTGTGGTTCCCATCCACTCATATATTTGTCCTATGACCATTTTGAATGTGGAGCCTTTGATTGTGCAGGAGAAATTGGCCAAAAGGTAATACCACTCCTCACCCGAATAAAATGGGTGAGCCAGAATAAGTGATCAGTTTTGGATTTTGTGTCAAAGTCAACTTCTATGCCTCAGAAATGTTTGCATATTTAATTTCATCCTTTTGGCCACTACATAGGGCTTATGAACATATACATTGATGGAGACATAGACTAATTGGTAAAGACCACGAGTCAGCTGTCAGTGGTTTCTGCAGAATTACTGCCAGCTGTCAGTGGTGTCTGGAGAATTACTGCCAATATCTCCTGACCCATCTCATCATCTCCTCTACCATTACTCATGAATATGAATCCAAAATAATTAAAGACTTACCTAAATGGAACTGACCCCCCCCCCCTTTCCGGAATGGTACAATTCATTATTTTCTTGGAGAGAACTGTGACCTCTGATATGGAACAGTTAATTTTCCTCACCACTTTGCTGTCAGCAGCAAACTACTCCAAAGCATGTATGAATTTACAATCAGTTGAAGTCAAGATGACATTATCATCTGAAAAAATAAGACAAAGATGCACATTTGACATCTCCAAATTGGATCCTTTCCAAACCTCAGCTGTAAACTGACATCCCAGATGGGAGAAAAAGCCCACCATTTCATATCCCTACAAAACCTACACTGAATGCTTCTGACTTAATGTTGATACTGTGGACAACACAACTCTTGCAGCACCAATGCAGGTACCAAATGCCATGTAGCTGCACAGCTGGAACTGTATTGTTCCACCTATCACCTTCTGCAACATATTTACACAGTAAATCGTCATACTCCTTCTCTCTGGCTCAACAAATAACGTACACTGTACCGACAAAACTCCCATGATGCTTTCAATATCAGTGCAGGAAAAAGGAGTTGATACACTTCTTTCACAAAGGTAAAATTAGCATCAGTCCTCTTGAATGAAAACTCACCTAGTAAATAAAAATCCCTTTAACTCCCTGGCAGATTAAGGGATATGATCTTTCAAGAGCTGAGACACACTCGTCTGCCCCATTTATGAACACGAGGTCATGTTACAGTGCCTATGTACAGGTGTTATAACTCCTATTCAAATATATCAGTTCCTGTCACTCACAGATATTTAGCAATTTAGTTCTGATCCAGGCAAAGTGTTACACTCACCAACCTCACATTCACACTAAAAGGCTTCTGGTAAAATGGGAAATGCTGAACTTATTCAAACCTTCTTACTTTGATAAAAGTATTCTTTCAGTGGAATGAATATAACTTAGTAATTTATGTTGGCTTGTTTAAAATATGAAAAATATTATTTTTCATGGCTTGAAAACTCATTGATGCATTACACCTTAGCTTTCAAGATACCTTTCTGTCTTCTGATGTTTTCATGTCAATTTGTTAACAAATAAATTGGCAAGCTCACACCAGTGTGTGTTGGTATCATATAATATATACGGAATTATCAAAATGCAAAAGTATTGCCTCTCCACCCTATATTACTAATGCCTGCTAAACTTAATCCTAGCCCTGCCCCCGCACCTTACCTTTGAAAAACCCTTTCTGTAACAACACCACTTATCAAGACAACTAGCACACACACACACACACACACACACACACACACACACACACACACACACACACACACACACACACACACATATGCACTATGCTACATCTATGCCCTCACTTACCCTACTCTAACCCACCTTCATTTCCACAGCCTGCCTATCACCAAATGCTGAAACCTAATGAATATCTGAAGTTTTAGACATTACTTACCGAGACACAAACTTACCTTACCACATGCATTCGATGTTTCATTCATCCAAAATCTTAAAATTTTGATGAACGGAACACTCAATCACATTTCACAGGCATTCACTCCATTGACAAGCAGCCAATTTGACAGAATGAATGACACTTATACTCATATATTTATGCAGCTATAGTCATATCAAATATATATATATATATATATATATATATATATATATATATATATATATATAGATATGTAAACATACATGTATGCATGCATTTATAAACATATATACATATATATATAAATGGGTGCACTGAATGTTGTCAAAACACCCAAACACAAAATGTTAACAATGTGAATATCAACACTCTACTTCCATATGCCTAGCAACAAACTCGATGCATGCAAAATTGAAGTTAAAAAAGTAACAAAAACTTCCCCACACCCCCTGCTAAATATATATAAAGATATATATATATATATATATATATATATATATATATATATATATATCTGTATACTATGAAATCACACAATGTCATAGAAAAGGCATATTCCCCAACACCAAGAATTGCATGATCTTACACAATTGTTGACCATTTGCATGGTCGATCAAATTTTGTAGACTAAACATAGGTTAACTGTTAAAACTATGCAATTTAAAAAAAATTCATAATTAAATGTCGAGTTGTATTGTTGAATCTGTAGATTTTCGACTGTTCAGAAAGTTGAAAATTTGTAGTAATTGCCGAAAAAGTCAAATTTGACATTTTACGTCAATTAACAATGCCACCCTTGTCATAAATCACTAATTCCTACAAATAACACCCCATTTTTGAAGGAGGACAAGCCCCTCCTGTACATACCTGTGGGGGGCTGCACCCCCCCACACCCACCCTAACTATATATTCCAACTCCGAGATCGCACTACAGTGAGGAAAGGGATGTATTTCCCTAACCATACTGTACCGCGATCTCTGTACATCCCTTCAAATTTATATTAGTGAATGCACAGGACATTCGCTAATATAAACGTTCAGACATTCAGAATGTACTCATATGAACTATTCGAACATTTGCAGTCCGAATTGTTCATATGCGTACATTCTTTTTTTTTTAAACATTTTTTATTGAATTTTTGCAATCAAACAAGAAATTTTCTGTGCATTTAAACAAATTGAATAAAACAGAACTGTGCACAACACAACTATTTACAATGCCCATAACATACAAAAATTTACAATATTTATATTACATTTTGTCTAATAAATTCTATAGTTTTATCCATGATAATTTCTTATGAGTTACTTTTGTTGATCTTAAATCAAGGGTTAACAGTTCTCTTTTACATACAGTTCTGGCCAGTAAAATAAACTCAGAAAAAGAGAGGATGTTTCCACTTTTCAAGTTTGATCTAATAATTTTCCTTGTGATTGCAAGATTACCAGAGAAGATGCACTTGTGTCTTTGGAATATGAACTGGCATCGGTGCATTAAATAATAACAATGAATCCAAGATGTCACACTTGTCAGACCACAAAACCTTTGAAAAGGTCTTAGATTGCTGCCAAAAGGTTGTAACCATTTTACATTCAAGAAACATATGTGCCCAGTCAGCACATAAAGTTTTGTCGCATCTCCAACATTTATATGTACTAGTATGTGAAATCGATGCCATTTATGTGGGGTAATGTAGCTTCTATGGATAAACTTCAGAGTGAAAATTTTCCAGAAAGGAGATGAGGTTGTGTTATTATCTGATTTTAATGTCAAGGCTTTACCAGAGTCTGAAAATTTAGATTTATTTAGTTTTTCAGTATAACTCCATAAAGAATCTTCTGGTATTTGTAGGTCTGCTCTTAGTGTTTTGTAAATACTGGATAATGAAAAGCCTGTTTTGTGGTTAGTCATATTCAGCTCACAGAAAAGAGAGATTACTTTTGGATATAATGAAATATCGAGCACTTGATTTGATTTGAGATCATTTATTAGATGTTCACTAAAAATGTGAATATTTAACCAGTTATTTTGATTAGAATTATACCTTGCTATTAGACTATTTGTGTCATATATATCATTACCAAGGAATTGGTGCCAAAATATTAGACCGTTTTCCTTCATCACCATTAATTTCCTTATATTAAATGAATCTAGACATCTTCTTGTCAATGCTACCTGAAACATTTAAAATAAGAGATGCCTTCTTTTGTAGTTACTGTTCATTATCTTTTTAAAGTTGTTTACTATGTGGCTAATACAATGAGGATATTTTTCAATTTTGTTTACTTTAAAGATTGTCTTTTACAACCAAAAACTGTATCTGTAAACATGTCATTATTTATTGTCTCATCAAGGTTAGAAAGCAATATAGTTTCATGCAATTTCTTCCAGTTTGATGTATATCTATTACCTAACCACTGACTCATTATATTAAGTATAGCTGATTCAGCATAAAGTACTAGATTCGGAAATGCAATGCCTCCCTTTTTCCATCACTACAATGCCAGTCATAGCTTATTCTTGGTTTCTCCAGATGCCATAAAAATTTAAACAAAAGTGAGTTGAGTTGTTTTATTAGTTTTTTAGGAGGTCCAACTATTATAGTCTGAAATAAAAATAACATTTTTGGTAAAATGCACATTTTTATTAAAGACAATTTTTCTTCCATAGAGAAAAACATTTTTCCCCACTTGCTTAAATGTTCTTTGACCACAATTATCAGATTATTATAATTTGTATGTGTAATGTCTTTCCAATTTGTTTTTATATGTACACCTAAATATTTAAAGGTGTCATTTTTCCAGTTAAAATTACTGTGTCTTTCTAATATTGTACTGATTTTTTTGTTTAACAGTATAGTTATCGTTTTGTTAGTATTAAATTTTAATCCTGAGATTTCTTCAATTTTTTTAAAGATTTCATAATATAGTCTATTGAATAATCTGTATTACCTATAATTAACAAAATGTCATCAGCGAAGTTGTATTTTAGAAGAGAAGTATGAATTAATATCAAAACTAACAATATTAGTGTCACTTCTAATGTAGTTAGCTAATGCTTCCACTGCTAAGGCAAGTAATAGGGGTGAGACTGGGCAACCTTGTTTAGTTCCTTTTAATATTTTGATTTGGGTGGATAAAAAAAAAACAATTTTGATGTAAGACACCAAATTTTCATATAGATTATTTATTAATTTTATAAAGTCAGGAAAATTGAATGTCTCTAGTACTTTATATAAATAAGGCCAAGTTATAGAGTTGAAAGCTTTATCCAGATCTAAGCTAATAATGGATAATTCTTTCTTTTTCTTATTCGCTAGATCTAGTAAAGATAGAATTTTGATGACATTTCCCCGGATTCACAAAAGCTTGCATGATCCAGGAACAGCTTGCAGGGGTGTGCATGCTCCTGCACTAATCTTACATGGACTAAGCCCTGGTATGCAAATCACCCCATTTCCAGGTGAAATACATGCAAATTAGGTGATTTTGCAATCCAGGAAGCTTGCAACAGTCCGTGCAAGACTAGTACTATCTGCAGAAATGTACTTAGTTAGTAACCGAGTACATTTCTGCAAAATCCAAAACAGAGATATGACGCCCAAAATAAAAGCTGAATATCATTGATGAAGCATGCCAATGGGCAAGTATAAGGCCATTGGCATTGCAAACAATATAAAAAAATTAAAAAATCAACTTTTATTTTTTTTTCACCGATCTCGGCTGTTTAAGCATAGGGCAGCGGGGCACAAACGGGATCTGGAAAAATAAGAAAATAAACTAAAATAAGCATTCTAACTAAAATCAGTATTCTGCCATGCAAGTCAATGGCAGGCAGAAAACAAACTGGCCACTGAGTAGTGGTTGCTAAGGGGGGAGGCTCAGTGTGACACATGCAATAATGCATTAGCAGGCAATCATATGCAAATGAGGGGAAGGATAGTGAATCCCAGTTTTCCCCAGCATGTGAGGCAGGTTCCAACAGTGAAAGAGTTTGAATAGATGAGTGCAAGACTAGGAGGTAGGTGACATCATGGGTGGGTATGTCAGGCATACTGTAAGCGGATTGGAGCCCTGTGGCTTGGGTTTGCTCCTAGCTTAGCACAACTAAGCTAGGGGGTGTGTCTAAACCTCCCTAGCACTCGTTACAAAGTGTAAGCAGGTATGTGCATCATGCACTGCGTTTTACAGGAAGAAAAAAGAAGTTAAACCAGGAAATAGCAGCAGTGTGCACATTTGAGCACTCTCTTTGCACGGCACACACACAGGCTTAAACAGGGAGGCAATGGGAAGGGAAAACAGCAGTAGGAAGGTATTCAAGGAGAACTAGCATAGCTGGCAGGTGAAATGTATCAGAATCAACCAATTAGACAGGCAGCAGACCAGCCCAACCCAGAACATTACTATAAACTAAGCAAATACCTCCCACTCTGGTTTTTCTCACACACTACACCACCGGTGTATACAAGCGTGGAAATTTTAACAAACAAACCTACAAAATGAGAAGGCCTGCAGCAGGCAACATAGAACAATATGTGCAAGAAACTGAGGGTGGTGAGGATGTGAATGCTGCCAAACAACCCACAGTGAAGAGACAGATATGAGTGTACAGACCCAGGGTAACCTACCAGGGGTACATGAACTGGAGAAAGTGGAGCACTATAGGGTGGATAGAGACTTCCTACAGCAAATTGTTGAGCTGTGCAGGCCACATCTGACACACCAAACTGACCGAGGGGAACCCATCCCAGTGGATACCAAGGTATGTGTAGGCCTAGGTTTACTAGCCACAGGTACCTCCCAAAGCACAACTGGGGATATCATGGGGATCTCACAGGCATCAGCATACAGATTATTCCACTAGTTCATGGATGCCATGTCAGCACATGCCAGTGAACACGTATATTTCGTCAACACCCGTGAGGTGTTGACCAGCACTATACATCTCTTCCACCAAATAGCAGAATACCCTGGGGCAATGGTTGCTATAGACTGCATGCACATATGCATCAAAGCACCATCCGGTGAGCAAGGTAGTGCCTACATCAACCGCAGGGGCATCCTCTCCATCAAATGCCAGGTCATATGTGATGCCCTGGGCATTATAATGAATGTGTGTTCTGGCTGCCCTGAAAGCTATGAAGATTCCCACATAAGGCATCTGACACAGCTGTACCAGAGATTTGTCAGTGGGGACATCCCCTATGGTCACCTAGTGGGGGACGCTGGGTACACATTGGAGCCATGGCTGATGATACCCATCAGAAATGCACCACACCTGAATAACAATGCCATAATGAGGCACACGGACAGGCCAGACATATAATAGAGCATGTGTTTGGGATGATCAGGTCACGGTTCCAGTGTCTGGACACATCCGGTGGAGTCTTGCAGTATTCACCAGCTACATGTACCCAAATTGTTATGGTATGTGCTATGCTACACAATATGATCCTGTGGAAACAGCTGCAGCAGGAACAGCATGGGGCAGGGCCAGAAAGCCCCCCACCAATGCCAAGGCCTGCACAGGCACAGAGTGATCCAGAGGAGGAACAACCTGAGCCTGCCCCACTAGGCAGAAGGAGGCATGCCCAGTATGCCCTGGCCTTGGCAAAGAGGCAGCACATAGCACATGCACTGACACAGTAGGGACCCAAGGAACAGCACTTCTCTCTGACTCACACATACAGTAAAAGGGATGCCAAATATGACACTACCTGTGCTCAATCATGTATAGGGAGTGTACTATGATGTGCATCCAACATAGGCAACCCTTCAGCACCATCCACAAGTCTGGCACACCCTCAAGGTAAGTCATTCAACCTACCAATTGCCAAATGGAGTAGAATGTGTTGTTACCTGTAGCTATGGTATGTGAGCATGCAAGAGAATTGGGTGGCTGAATGTTATGGCAGCAGACAGTAGACACCCATAGTGGCACCATGACATCTGTAACACATACTGGAGTCACCATAGTAGCCAGCATTACACAGGGTGACAAAACCCTCTGCAGGAAATGTGCTGAGTGACATGTGTGTCCATATGACCCACACATGCCAGTCAGGATGGTTTACATACCCAACAACAGTCTCAGCCAGCAGGACAGGTGTGGACACACCCAAACAGAGCCTGTGTCATGGTGCCAAAATGATGCCTATGGTTAACCTCCCCCCAGGCCTACACAGACAGACCACAGCAGGGCAGACAGTGGGATGTAAGTTCTGAAGGGTAGGAAGTCAGACAATAATATGTAGGGCAACCAAAGCCAAGATCTTTAGTACACTGGTATGCCTCTAGTCAGCATGATAGTTAGAAATACCTGACATACCAGTAGAGTCATTGCAAATGTGTACAAGTTTCATGTGTGCCCTCCCACATCCTACATAGTAATGTAATAACAGTCAGGTGTGCCCCCAACCCTGCGTAGAAATGTAGAAATAGTTAGGTGTGCCCCCCCCCATTCTACATAGTAATGTAATAACAGTAAGGTGTGCCCCCCAACCCTGTGTAGAAATGTAGAAATAGTCAGGTGTGCCCCCCATCCTACATAGTAATGTAATAACAGTCAGTTGTGCCCCCCCACTCCTGTGTAGAAATGTAGAAACAGTCAGGTGTGCCCCCTGCTACGCAGAAATGTAGTAACAGTCAAAGCCAAATGATTGATGGATACCCTGCAGAGACAGCATGTTACCTGTTGGTGTACAACACAAAGGTCAGCACTGCAGTGCAAACTACCTGGACATGATCCACACATTCAATACAGATGGCCATACTGGGCATGCTCACACACAGAGAAATGAAGACAATGTCAGTCATAAGGTCATACTGGGCATGCTCACATACGTAAACACATGAAGGCCATGACTGCAAATACCAGTGGACCAGACATATCTGGCAGTTGCAGTTGTTAGTGCAGACACTCATCAGTATGCACCACTCATGGCTTGCACACACAGTGGATAGGAATACAGACATATATGTTAGGACAACACACTATAATAAGCCAAAGGTAGATGTACATAGATGTGTGGAAGAGGGTGATTGTGACAAGGAGCCATCCAAGCCTGTCCCACCCAGCACACAGCCAAAGGGCCCCAAACACATGAGGTGCAGATGTCACTCACTGAAGATACTAGCCACCAGTATCTGTCAGCATTACAGACTATGTGGTGCATGTGCCAGCTGTGCAACATGACTATACAAGGAAGTAGTCATCTAGCAGCTGTGTACACGTACCCGTGACATATGATCCCATGTGTGCCCGCATGTGGCGTGTCAACCCCTAGATGAATGGGTTATGGCCCATGCACACACTGTCCTCCCCATAGCCCTACTATGACAAGCCTACTGAGGTCATCCAATGTGAAATACACCTTTGGGAGAGTTGCAACCCAGTAATCTCTGTGGTACGTCCCATAACTGCATACTGCTGTAGTATGATAAACTAGTTATGTAGACATTTACACCCCAGACTTGGCAACTGTGTGTTTGTGTGCATGAGTAACTGTGTTGGGAGCAATGCTTTTTAGGGTACTCACACTCCTTATAATTCATATACTCAACTTTGTCAAGGCTGCTAATGTCACCCAACTAGAAATACACCTCTGGGAAAGTTATAACCCAGAGTTCTCTGTAGCCCATCCTGTAACTGCGTACTGCTGTAGTGTGATAAAGTAGTTAGGTAGTTGCTCCAGTCCCAGACATGATAAGTGTGTGTGTGTGTGTGTGTGTGTGTGTGTGTGTGTGTGTGTGTGTGTGTGTGTGTGTGTGTGTGTGTGTGTGTGTCTGACCCTGCCTGTGTAGAGAGCAATGCTTTTTAGGGTACTCACACTCCTTACAATTCATATACTCAACTGTGGCAAGGCTGCTGATGTCACTCGCCTAGACATAAACCTCTGGGAAAAATGTAGCCGAGTAATCTCTGTAGCATGTCCTGTAACTGCATACTGCTGTACTGTGATATAGAACTGTGGTAGGGTTCCATCCTCACTCATGGCAATTCAGGATGTTTTGTGTGTGTTTCATTGTCTGTGTACAGAGCAATGCACTATAGGCTAGTCACATTTATTATATTTCAAATGGCCTACTTTGGCAATCTTGCTGATGTCATTCATTGTGAAATACATCTTTGGGGAAGGAGCTCTCTAGTAATCCCTGTGGTGTGTCCAATAACAACTCCATGCTGTAGTGTGATGTAGATCTCTGTTAGGGGTTCTATACCCACACATGTTGGTTGTGGATGTTTTGTGTGTGTCTCACTGTCTGTATAGGGAGCAATGCATTTTAGACTAGTCACACACAGTACATTTCAAATGGCCTACTTTGGCAGTCCTGCTGATGTCATTCATTGTGAAATACACTTTTGGGGAATGAGTTCATTAGTAATCCCTGTGGTGTGTCCTATAACAGCGCCGTGCTGTAGTGTGACATAAACCTTTGTTAAGGGTTCTATACCCACACATGTCGGTTGTGGAAGTTTTGTGTGTGTGTCACTGTCTGTGTAGGGAACAATGCATTTTAGGTTAGTCACACAAAGTAAATTTCAAATGGCCTACTTTGGCAATCCTACTGATGTCATTCATTGTGAAATACACCTTTGGGGAAAGAGTGCTCTAGTAATCCCCTTGGTGTGTCCTATAACAGCTCCATGCTGTAGTGTGATATAGACCTCTGTTGGGGGTACTTTACCCACACATATCAGTTGTGGATGTTTTGTCTCACTGTCTGTGTGGGGAGCAGTGCATTTTAGGCTAGTCACACTTCCTACAATTTGAATGTCTTACTTTGGCAATCCTGCTGATGTCATCCAACGTGAGCTGCACCTTTGGGGAAGAAGCAGGCGAGTAATTTCCATGGCACGTACTCTAACTGCGTAGTGCTGTAGTGTAATAAACTAGTTAAGTAGGGGTTCTACTTCCAGACATGACAGGTGTGTGTGTGTGTGTGTGCACGTAACACGTATCCTGTGTGGAGGTGGTTGTGAGTGTGTGACACCAGTGGCCAATGTGGAATGGGTTTGGCATATTTCTTATATGGTGGCCCTACTATATATCACAATGTCAACCATACAGGGATAACAGATGTGAAATAGCTGAGAGGCTGGGGTGCAAAGCCATACCCATACATGTGACATCAAGACCAAGCAATCACAGTTAGCAACCCCAGTATTACCCAGACCATACTCTCAACCCATGTCTCACACACACACACACACACACACACACACACACACACACACACACACACACACACACACACACACACACACACACACACACACACGCACACACACATATGTCTGGGCAACAGCCAATATGTGGGTAGTACACTGCATATTGGCCAGTGATAGTAACTATGGGGTGATAGCTGTGGGCTACAGAGGGCATGGCACCCTGTCCAGCTGTCCAGTATGCATGTACATGCAGACAGTGCACCTTCCCCATGTTACCCAATGGACACTTAAAACACCTGTGGTGCCATCACATGTGACCCACAAAGGACATACCATGCCTGACAACATACCCTGTATTGACAGATGTCACTGACACCAGGGAATGCCATTAGCATGCTATCAATTTAGGTGCAGGGTAAACCTGCTGCCCATTACCAGTTTCCGCCACATGTGGGCAAGACTGGCACATCTGAAGATAATCTGTGTTCACAACACGGGCCAGACACCCCAGGTACAGTTCCACATGTCACTGTACATGCATGTGGGAGGTGTGCACATCCCAGACAACATCCATGTCATGGAATAAGGAACACATACATGGAAAGCGATGCACAGCATTGGCCACACACAACAGTCACCCAGGTGACTGGATGGGGGATACAATACCCACCTGTGTGGGTAAATGCAGACACTACAGCCCTGAGCCACAATGCAGACCATTGTCATGTGGCCTGATGCCAAGGTATACCTATCACCTAGCCTTGTACAGCCATCTGGCACAGTCGACCACCACACACCCATGCATGTCAGTACTGGCACCCTGTGTGTTTGTTTGTGTGTTGTATGGTGTGTACGTTCACATCCACACTCCCTACAACCCCCATGGGCATACTGCAGGATGCTGTTGATGTCAGACATCTCCCCATACCCTTTGCCCATACAACCCATGTATGACCCGTGTGGTGCATGTGATACCTGCACAGTGATGTGTTGTTGCAATCCCACTACTGATGAGTTGTAATCCTGGCCCTGCCAAATGTGTCAATGTGTGTGCATCCCTGTGATAGTGTGGCTGTGTTGATGCTGGCACCTGTTCATGTGGACAGGCATGTGTACGTCACCTACCGTATAGCTACTGTATCCCTGTTGCAGATGTCAGTCACCATCACATATACTTTCTGAGGGCTCAACAACAGGTAACCCATTTGGCACATCCAATAACAGCATAGAGCTATGATAGCACTACATAGGCATCAGGGGTTTGATACCCTGTGCTGAGAGGTGTGTGACACAAACATGCTTAGGTTTTACTCTCTCACCACTCCTTGACTTGTCTTTGCCTCTGTCTGCCTCTCCCACTCCCTCTCTGGTGGATGTGGAGACCTACACCTTCTTTGTTTGGCAGCATCATGTGTATTTTAAGTGATGCTCATTATCAGCTGATGGCCTCTGCACAAATTGCAGCCCTCCCCTAGCTGTTTGCATGTGGAACAGCTGTAGTGACATTCCCAAAGCCATTTGCATGGAAACACACTCCAATATCTAGGAACATCATGTTGGTGTTGGCCCTTTTTATTCACTGTGAGCATGAACTAGATCTGTTGTTTGGCAAACAGCATCTCAGATGGATTAGGGATTTACTTCTAACAACATACACAGTGGAAACAGGGCAACACACAGGAGGGGGATGTTCCTGACCTGACTACAGACTGTAAGTGCTGCTATACTGCATTTTGAGTACTGTTGGTTTAAAAATGTGTGTGTGGATATGACTGTCCTACATGTCTCAATACCTGCCATGTCAGTTCCATGTTTATGATGACTCCCCATCTGTAGGGTCATCTGCAGACTGGGCAGTGTGTTGTGCCTTTGGTTTCATGTATTACCAATGGAGCATCTATCTGTGGATTGCAGAAGGTAGTGTGAGGATTGCAGTCTGTAGATGGTGAAAGCCGTGACAGTTTCTGGCTTCTTATCCCTCATAGGACATATGTTGCAACAGACCCTGTTACAACAATAAATGTATGAGGTTATCACAGCAACATGTCATTATTGGCCCTGTGTATGTGCTTCCAGCCACAACTCTGTCAACCTGTGTACATATGTCATGCATGAAGTGGTGCATGTGTGCTGTACACCATTTATGTCATCATATCTGATAACAAGCCAGTGAAATATCAGACTGGTACACATGTTATGTACAGTAGGGGTTATATTTGATGACATAATCTGGACATTCTGTGGATGTTTGTACAGTACTGAGGATGTGTACTTATGGTGAATGTTGACAGTGTGTGTATTGTTAATATGTACTTTAGCCTGTGTACAGACTGTGGTAGATGTCATTGTTCCAGGTCCTGTCCTATCTGATGTTACATGCTGCTCCACTGTATTGCACCATATTGGCGTACATGTTTGTAGGGCCGTACACACACATGTCCCATACCACAGACAGCCAGCAGACCAAACTGTGTAGCAGCCCAGTATATGTAGGGTCAGTCTGTGAGTGGCACATATGAGGATGGTGTCGAACAGATAGTCCATATACTGTTATATTATGCTAGCTTAACATATGTGGCTGTGGCCGTGTTCACATTGGTTGTGGTTATACACTTTCACACAGGTGTATCTTACCCTGTGCTGTGAAATGCCTGTAGAGCCTGCTATATAAGCAGGTACATGTGCATTCTCCCATAAGAGATGTAGGCCAGTGTGAAGCCAGTCTGCCTGTAGCCTGCACAGTGCATTGTTACATGCCAAGCAGCTTAGTGTACTTACCCAGCGAGATGTCATGTGCAAATACTTGCCAGATTTACTGCTGCTGGGCCTCCCTTAATAGTCATGTATGTCAGACAGAGCAGTGGGATGCTGTACAGATGTATGTCAATATCTAGTGGGTGGTATGTGGCCATGGCACCCCTGTACCAGTGGTTATTATGTGTCAGGCCAGACAGGGGTGTGTGAAGGCATAACCTATGGTGGCAAATGTATTCCAGTCGTTATGGGTTATACCCATCTACATGGCTGTCTACATCCATATTGTCAGGTATGCTACACATGTTTAACACTAAAGGGTTATGTTTACACCTCTGGACTGCACAGAGTGTGTCAGAATGTCCACATGTATTGGCCAGTATCTCTGCTGCAGTCCACAGGGGCCTTACGTGCTAGCAACAGTACTTTACTATGATGTCCTTAGGATATCTGTCAGTAGCCAATGGCACACAAGTTATAAGCAGATGTGATCTCCAAAACACACCATGTCTGTGAAGATAATCCCAATGATAGTAGGAATAGTCTACTAATATACCTGCTATACATACCAGACATCCCCTTGCACTACAACTGTAGGACTATAGAGGCTGGGGTAGGGCTACACTTCATGTCCAGGACATATGGTGGAAATATATGTACATATTATTATCCTGATAGCCATATAGATATATATATATATATATATATATATATATATATATATATATATATATATATATGATTACACATGTGTAGTACTTCCAATCACCACTGTCATGGCAACCACCTACTCTAACACCCTACATAGTGGGGCCTTGGCCCCTTTACATTGCCTGTGTGATGGACATCCTTCCTGTGTGTGGGCATCAGTGTTACAGACAGCAGGTAGCAGCACCTCTTACAGGAGATCCGTCACACTCAGGGCAGCTACCTATTTGTAGGAGGTTCAGGAACTACAGACAGAGTGTGAGTAGAGCTGTGTTATGCTTTGTATAGTGCTGGTGTTACAGTGTATGTGTGTGTGTGTGTGTGTGTGTGTGTGTGTGTGTGTGTGTGTGTGTGTGTGTACATACTATTTCACCTTCGAATGCAGTCTGTCTGCATAGCTGTCAACCACGGTCCTATCCTCTTGGTAGCAAGAGGTGTGCCTATCATGTGTTGTCTGTCCACCTCACAGGTCCTGTGTCAGATATTTCACTGATAGTATATGTGTTGAGTGCTATCAGTACATGGCTACATCCATTTCTGTTTCTAACCTCAATTCCCTGACTAAGGGTATGTCGCAGACTATCATGTAACACTAGCAACTTGCTTAATGTATGGCAACAGTTCCTCCATTTGTGTCTTTTTTCCAGCCTTTATCCTCCACCTACATACCAAGCTTTGCACATATGACATGCTGTTGGGGGTTGTTCAGTAGTGTTCTGTGAGTATATCACATTGTCATTGCTGCCATCAGTCCACTCCTGTTGTATCCCCCACACATACGGTGGGGCCGGGGCCATATATGTGTGGGCATCGCCTACACAATATATGTGTGTTCTTATGCACTCCAGAGGCCAGTGTATGTAACAGTGGTATATGGCCCTGTATTATTGAGTCTGGGGGGGAGAAGCACCATAAATGACCAAGGCTGTTAAAAATATGGGGATATCAGGGGTGAGCTGCCTTAAGGTATCTGGATGTACAGTACCGTATACTTCACCTATATTTACATTACTTACATAAATTAGGTTAATGCAAGTCGAATGCCTCCTGCCATACAGACTATTCTGTTTGTCAGTGTGCATGTGATGGTGTCAGTTATGCATTTTTATGTAACAGATACAACCCATTTAGTCACATGATGTCTTTACCACCTAGTGATTTTGTACAACGTGTAGATAGAGGCTGCTGAACTATACATCTGGATTACATATTGTTGATTGTTTGGTATCCTGAGGCCCAGTCTGTACTCACTATTGTACAATTTGAAGGCCTTGGCCTGGACAGCAACAGTTGTGAGCCTTTCCAGACTACTGTATTAGTATAACTGTTTCACAGTTGCATTACTCTGTTTATATGGATGTCAGTGTCTGAACAGCTATATGACATGGCATATAGAACTGTAATAGTACACAATTAAAGGTATTCCATTTCTGCAAACCTGTGTGTGGTGTTTTTCCTATGACCTCTCTGTGGGTACATGTTGCAGGCAACGATTGTCATTTGTATGGGTGGCCCATACAGTGTCCAGTTTTCAGGTGTTAACTGTAGGCATAGTGGCTGTTGCATATTGTGTGCACCTTCTATATATGTTACTGTACATATATCTGCATGTGTATGTGTAGTCACATGTATATGTATCCTGGGGATGTTCATGGCTTCCACATTTTACATTTCCTATGGGAGGCAGACTGTACTGCATGATATGTTACCAATACCAGCCTGACATCATACAGGTGGGATGTAGTACTGTTAACATCTTGTGCCCATGTCATGTCAGGTCCTGGTTATGGGATCTGCAACACTTGGAAGTATATTGCAGGGTGGACGTGTTTGGCTGTGGGGGTGGGATGCCTATTCGTACAAGACGTATAGTGCGTGTGGCCTCTCAACCCCATTAATGGTGCATGTGGACATATGTGTTATTGTTAATCTGCCATTGCTATATATAGATGTATGGCCATATATACCTATATAGATAAATATATCTGCTTACATATATATATATATATATATATATATATATATATATATATATATATATATATATATATATATATTCCTACATAGGTATATATGTGCGTACACATATGTAACTTGCTGTGTATATGTAGACACATATACGTGTTGATGTAGGCATTTGCATGTATATATGTTCATATATATTAATGTATATGTATATAGTTTTAGAAATATACATATATATATATATATATATATATATATATATATATATATATATATATACATATATAGATAACTACATATATAGATATGTAGAATCTGTTTAGATATTAATATATTTACACACACATACATTGAGATGTTGGTATACATTCACTGTACTGTTGCATAACCGGACTGGATGATATGTTTCTGAAAATATCAGATTTATTTGCATCTGGCATGACATAGTGGTAAATCACTTTGTCAATGGTATGCAGGGTCCTGGGCTTGAGCCTTGCAGCCGCTATTTATTTTGTTGCTAGGCAGAACACAGCCCATTGGATACAGAGTGATTATAGTTTCATAGTTTCATAGTAGTGTACTAGGCTATCTGCCCGTGGGCATTTATAAGCCTAGCCAACAGTGATGTGGCTTTACGCCACCCCATACTATATAGTTGCGCCTCTCTAGTAGTGACACATGTGGGACCCCATTATTTAGTAAACTATACCTCTGTCTAGTAGTGACACTGAGGTCACTCCCGGGGTAAACTTGCGATCTCCCATCCATGCATCGAGATTTTCTTGAACAGTGCCAATGAAGGGCTCTGTCTCACATGAACTGGGATTTTGTTCCAGAGTATGGGTAACCTCTGTGTTATGAATCTATCCCTCCAGCATGTCCTATTCATATTTGTGCAGAGGTTGAAATCTTTAGCTCGTGTGGTTCTGGTGGATTTGGATTTTTGAGATGGAGCATGTCCATCAATTCCTGGTTGGACATGGCCCTGTATGTTAGGCACAAATCACCTCTGAGCAGGCGGTATGCTACTGAATAGAGCTGGAGTTTCTTTAATCTAGCTGGATAAGGCACATGTTTGAGACCTATGATCCTCTTGGTGAGGTACTTCTGGGGTCTTTCCAGTTGTTGCATGTGCCGGGTGAGATACATCCCAAATGGAGCATTATATTCAATCATGGGCCTGACAAGGGAGGAATATAGAGGCACAATGACCTCCTTTGATCTGGATGAGAATCCCTTCATGATGAGATGGGCAAGGTAGAATGTCTTTCTGACCACTTTGGCAACATGGTTGTCAAAGGAGAGGTCACTATCGACTTGAGTCCCCAGGTCTCTGATTACTTCTTCCGTATTCAGTGGGTTATTGTCTACGTGATAATTTGTGGGTACTTTGTTTTTCCCAAAGGGATGACTATACATTTTTTGGCGTTAAGTTTGAGGCCATGATTCCGGCACCAGTTGTCCGTTTCAGTGAGACCTTTCTGTAGGATGTGTGTCGGCAGGTGAATCAACTATGGCACCCAGTTTGCAGTCATCTGCAAACTTTGTCAGCCATAATCCTTCCATATTTGCTTTCACATCTGAGAAGTAAATGCCAAATAGGAGTGGACCCAAGACTGAGCCCTGTGGGACACCACTTGTGACTGGTTTTGAGTCTGACATGGCTCCAGCAATTTTAACCTTATGGGTTCTGTTTTTAGCCAGTTTGCTACCCATCTTGTGACATATGGATTTACATTTAGGCTGCTGAGCTTGTCAATGATGCCAGAGTGTGGTATCGTGTCAAAGGCCTTAGCCAAGTCCAAATAGGCAGTGTGGACAGCCTTGCCCTCATCGATGGCACTAGTGACTGTCTCAAAGAAGTCAACCAGGTTTAAGAGGCAGGATCTGCGTTTTACAAAACCGAACTGTGTGGGATCAAGGGTCTGCAGATCCCCAATGTCGCCATTTATGAGTTCCATGATGATTCTTTCCATAGCCTTACAGACCAGGCTGGTCAAACTTATGGGGCGGTAGTTACCTGGGTCAGTAGAATTTCCCACTTTGTGGAGTGGGACCACTGTTGTTGTGCGCCAGTGTTCAGGTACATATCCTGTAGTGAGGCTAAGATTGAATAGAGTTCTTAGGGCCGGGTTTAGTTCATCTTGGAGTTCACGTAACACGCAACCGGGATACCATCGGGTCCCATAGATGCTGTGTTTTTGCCTTGTTGAGTGCTGATTTCACCTGTGTGTCTGTGATGACAGGTAGGTTACATTCAGCAGGGATAATTACTTCATCTTTAGGGGGTGAGGGAGGGGAGAAATTTGCACTGAACCTATCTGCCAGAATGTTGGCAATGTCAGTAGGGTCAGTGAATTTTTTGTCATTGTGTACTAGCTCAGAGCATATCTGAGAATTTCCTCCCAAGGTTCTGACATAATTGAAGAAGGCTTTGTGATTGTCTTTGGTATCCTTGGCAATCTTTTTCTCAAAGTTTGCTTTAGATGTTTTTATGAGAGAACGTAGTTTTTTTACTTGTGCTGATCAGGGAAGCCTTTCCCTTGTGGGATTTGGCTTTGTCCTGCAGTAGCTTCCTTCTTTTGTTGTTCCGTTTGTTTTTAGCAGGGGTCCACCAAACCGGGCGTTTTCCCTTGGTGGAGAGGGTCTTGGTTTTAGTTGGGATTGCTTGATCCATACATTCTTGGAGATGTCCGTAGAAGGCTTTTGTGAAGGATTCAGCATTTTGGGATGTGATTTCCATTAACCCAGTAGGCTTAAAGGATATCATTTCTGACTTGAGGAGCACAAAGTCAGCTTTTGAAAAGTTTTCACTGTAGTCTTTTGTTCTGGGGTGGGGGTGGGATATGTACATCCAACGTGATCAGTTTATGGTCAGATCTTACCAGTGAGGAGTTTATATCCGTGCGAGCATTTGGACCCCATGTTTGTGATAATCAGGTCAAGTATATTATCTCCTCGTAGGAGAAGTGACCAGTTGCTCCATAGCATTTGAGTTTATGAATTCCAGGAATCTTTGGGCTAGGGTGTTAGGGCTAGAATAGTGGGCCCAGTCTATGTTGGGGTAGTTGAAGTCACCCAATATGATGGTGTTTGGTGTGACATTCATATCCTCTAGTGTTTTCAGGAATGCTTGATGGGATTCCTGGGATTGGGAGGAGTTCTATAACATGCGACCAGTTGTATGGCAGTTTTGCCTATGGTGAGTAAAACTTGTATGGTTTCTGATGCTTCATGGGTAGCCACCAACCGAGAGGTGTAGGTGTCCTTTATGAAAATGGACACTCCCCTCCCTTTGTGGTTCGGCCTGGAACTTGAGGTCGAAAGCATGATATGAGGTATAGCCTGGTAGCGCTGGTGCTCTCAGGAGCCTTAAACCAGGTTTCGGTTACTGCACAGACATCGATGTTCTCCATACTGAGAAGTGCTTGAGTGCCTGCATCTTGAGATTTAGACTTCTGGTTGAGCAGCATTACCCTTAATTTTTTCCATTTTTGTTTTATGGAGGTTGATTTGTCCTTTGAGCATTGCCTAAAAAGGCACTATGGGGTGGCAAGAGCCTTGGCCAGTATCCAGAAGCCCAGTGGTGACAAGTGCAAGCCATCCCTTGCGAAGCAACGTGGCTTGTCCAGCATATCATCCCAGGCTGACAGACATTGGAACCCCTAGAATGACACCAGTGATTAAGCCAATTGTTAAAACTGATCATTTTGTCTTTGTACTGAGGCATCATTCTTGGTGAAGGCAGGATGCTGCTCAGGGTCAGGAGTCATACCAGTCTGGGCTACATAATCGGAGAGCTCCTCAATGTCTCTTTTCATGTAGTCCAGGGAGGCGTCTCAGGTCATTCACACCAGCATGGACAATGACTGAACTGTTCTTGTACTTGCTTTGGAGTGACCTGAGTGTGTGTGTAATGTGGCGGATCCTAGCCCCTGATAGGCAGCTCACTGTTACCCTCCTTATTCAGCCTGGTAAGTGGAACATCGGTGTGTCTGACTATAGAGTCACCTATTACTAATGTCTCTGGCATAGTATTTTGCCTTAGGGCTGTGATTGTGCGACACACCTGTTGCTTGAGGTATGTGTTGTAGGTGTTGCGTTTTGTGGGGTGTATTTCTGGTGTCTGCTTTGGAGGCCTCTGTTGTTTTGGTAAGTTTTTACAAGAGCCTCAGTATGTCTTTGTGTTTTATGTGTTTGGTTTGCATTAGTGGTGGTTTTATGTGTGACTGGTTTTGCTTTGGGTGTGGGTACCATCTCCTCCTGACTGGTCTTGCCAGTCCTGAGTTGAGAGAGTTCAGCCTCAGTCTGGCTATATAGTTGCATCTCTCACAAGTATATGTGTTAGTAGGAAGGAGGAGAGGGTTGTCTGTGTACATGAGACAATTGTAACATTGTCTTAAGATTCCCAGATTAACCAGCTGAACAAGAGGATGCTAGTGGTCTACCACTCGACATACTAGAATATTATAAGGAGTGTTGTGCCTTTAGGGAAGTGGGTATTCACAGGGTAGTGGATGCCTGTGGTGCTTACTTTAGGGTAAGAGTGCTTGGTTTTATTATGAGTGCTTGCTAAGGATAGAAGTTCCGAAAACAAGTGCTAATATATACAGCTAAATAGACTGAGTAGAGCTTCTAAGGGAAAATTGAAGAGCAGACTTGAGCCAGAAAAGTTAAAACCTGTATAAAATAGTTTACACCTGTAACCGCTGTTGCGCTAGGGCGACCACATAACCGCAAAAAGCGCCCTGAGGCGGATTTTTATACAGGGAACTTGAAAAGAGCTAGAAATGGTCCAAGGCAACCAATGAATTACAGCTCAAGTGCTGAGATCACTTCCCCCAGGGACAGATAGGCTGCTCAAGGCTCCCCACTCCCACTGGTGAGCTCAGAAACTTCCTTCTATCCAAGTAAGGCAATGGCCAACACAGGAACTACACACAGCCCAGAATACAGCAAAGCCTGTATACTGGTCTTAACTAGTCAAGCAAAGGCGGGAAAACAAGGAGTTATTTTTTTGTTTTGTTTTTAGGAAAGAACACAGAAATGCAGTTAGGCAAACAGTAAAATCGATTTACACAGGCTAGCACACTTTAGTGAGCAGCCTCAGCAATAAATTAGCAAAAAACAGTATTATTCGACCAGAGTCGACCAAAATGCTACTTTTAAGTGCAGATACTTTAGAATTCAGCAGAAAAACACAAAACAGTTATATCTTATTAAATGAAAGCCAGAGGACAATGCAGATAAAAAAGCCAAAAGTACTTAAATCAGGAAAGTGGTCGCTTCTTTCAGTTCTCTGTTGCCAGGACCCTCTGCAGGACCGTGGAGCTCTGCTTGGGTATATAGCCAAAAACGCCCTGAGGCGGATTTTTATACAGGGAACTGAAAATAGCTGAAATGGTCCAAGGCAACCAATGAATTACAGCTCAAGTGCTGAGATCACTTCCCCAGGGACAGATAGGCTGCTCAAGGCTCCCCACTCCCACTGGTGAGCTCAGAAACTTCCTTCTATCCAAGTAAGGCAATGGCCAACAGGAACTACACACAGCACAGAATACAGAAGAGCCTGAATACTGGTCTTACCTAGCCGAGCAAAAGGCGGAAAACAAGGAGTATTTTTGTTTTGTTTTTGTTTTAAAGAACACAGAAATCCAGTTAGGCAAACAGTTAAATCGTTTTACACAGTCTAGCACACTTTAGTGAGCAGCCTCAGCAATTAAATTAGCAAAAAAACAGTATTATTCGACCAGAGTCGACCAAAATGCTACTTTTAAGTGCAGATACTTTAGAATTCAGCAGAAAAACACAAAAACAGTTATATCTTATTAAATGAAAGCCAGAGAGGACAATGCAGATAAAAAAGCCAAAAAGTACTTAAATCAGGAAAGTGGTCGCTTCTTTCAGTTCTCTGTTGACAGGACCCCTCTGCAGGACCACGTGGAGCTCTGCTTGGGTATATAGCCAAAAAAAACGCCCTGAGGTGGATTTTTATACAGGGAACTTGAAAAGAGCTAGAAATGGTCCAAGGCAACCAATGAATTACAGCTCAAGTGCTGAGATCACTTCCCCCAGGGACAGATAGGCTGCTCAAGGCTCCCCACTCCCACTGGTGAGCTCAGAAACTTCCTTCTATCCAAGTAAGGCAATGGCCAACACAGGAACTACACACAGCCCAGAATACAGCAAAGCCTGTATACTGGTCTTAACTAGTCGAGCAAAGGCGGCAAACAAGGAGTATTTTTTGTTTTTGTTTTTTAGAAAGAACACAGAAATGCAGTTAGGCAAACAGTAAAATTGATTTACACAGGCTAGCACACTTTAGTGACCAGCCTCAGCAATTAAATTAGCAAAAAAACAGTATTATTCGACCAGAGTCGACCAAAATGCTACTTTTAAGTGCAGATACTTTAGAATTCAGCAGAAAAACACAAAAATAGTTATATCTCATTAAATGAAAGCCAGAGAGGACAATGCAGATAAAAAAAGCCAAAAAGTACTTAAATCAGGAAAGTGGTCGCTTCTTTCAGTTCTCTGTTGCCAGGACCCCTCTGCAGGACCACGTGGAGCTCTGCTTGGGTATAGCCAAAAAAACACCCTGAGGGTGGATTTTATACAGGGAACTTGAAAAGAGCTAGAAATGGTCCAAGACAACCAATGAATTACAGCTCAAGTGCTGAGATCACTTCCCCCAGGGACAGATAGGCTGCTCAAGGCTCCCCACTCCCATTGGTGAGCTCAGAAACTTCCTTCTATCCAAGTAAGGCAATGGCCAACACAGGAACTACACACAGCCCAGAATACAGCAAAGCCTGTATACTGGTCTTAACTAGTCGAGCAAAGGCGGGAAAACAAGGAGTATTTTTTTTTTTTGTTTTTTGTTTTTTGTTTTTTTAGGAAAGAACACAGAAATGCAGTTAGGCAAACAATAAAATCGATTTACACAGGCTAGCACACTTTAGTGAGCAGCCTCAGCAATTAAATTAGCAAAAAAACAGTATTATTCGACCAGAGTCGACCAAAATGCTACTTTTAAGTGCAGATACTTTAGAATTCAGCAGAAAAACACAAAAACAGTTATATCTTATTAAATGAAAGCCAGAGAGGACAATGCAGATAAAAAACGCCAAAAAGTACTTAAATCAGGAAAGTGGTCGCTTCTTTCAGTTCTCTGTTGCCAGGACCCCTCTGCAGCACCACGTGGAGCTCTGCTTGGGTACATTTGAGCAGTTGTGAGCAGGTGTAATCCTGTTTGCACAGGGGTAAGCACTGCCCACACAGGTTAAGCAATTTAGAAGCTAACTGAGCATGTCCAACAGCTCTGGGTTTGACATAGCTTTGTATGTTAGGCAGAGATCACCTCTGAGTAGGCGATATGCAACGGTGTAAAGCTGCAGTTTTTTGAGATGGTCTGCATAGGGCATATGTTTGAGGCCGGTAATCCTCTTTGTGAGGTATTTCTGTAGCCTTTCCAGTTGTTGTAGATGTCTTGTGAGGTACATACCAAAAGGGGTATTGTACTCTATAATGGGTCTAATGAGTGATGAGTAGAGGGGAACAATGACCTCTTTTTTTCTGGATGAGAAACCTTTTGTGATGTGGTGCGCCACATAGAAAATTTCCTGACTACTGTGGCAATGTGATTATCAAAGGAGAGACTACTGTCCACCTGTGTCCCAATGTCTCTTATCACACTTTCGGTGTTAAGTATACTACTGCCTATGTTGTAGTTCATGGGTACAGAGTTTTTACCAAAGGGATGACAATGCACTTTTTGGCATTGAGCTTGAGGCCATGGCTTCTTGACACCAGGCATCTGTCTCAGTGAGGCCCTTTTGTAGGATGTCTACATCATTAGGAGTTTTGAATATGGCTTGTAGTTTGCAGACATCTGCGAACTTTGTTAGCCAAAGACCTTCTGTGTTAGCCTGTACTTCAGAGAAGTAGATACCAAACAGGAGAGGACCCAGGACTGAACCCTGTGGTACTCCACTTGTCACTGGTATGAAGTCGGATTTGGAGTCTGCTACTTTCACAGTGTGGGTTCTGTCAGTGAGCCAGTTGGCAACCCGTCTTGTGACATAAGGATTTATACCTAGTTTAGTGAGTTTATCTATAATTTCAGAGTGGGGGATGGTGTCGAAAGCCTTGGCAAGATCTAGATAGGCTGTGTGAACCACCTTACCCTTGTCTACGGCTTTGGTGACTGCTTCAAAGAAGTCTATCAGGTTTAGGAGGCATGATCTTCTTTTACAAACCCGAACTGGGTGTGGTCCAGAGTTTGGAGATTACCAATGTCTTTGTTTATAAGTTCCACAATAATACATTCCATGGCCTTGCAGACCAGGCTCATCAGGCTAATGGGGCGGTAGTTCCCATGGTCCGTGGTGGCTTCCCCCTTATGGAGTGGGATAACTGTCACTGTGTGCCATTCAACGGGCACAAAGCCTGATGTGAGGCTATTATGGAACATGGTACTTAGGTGGGGTGCCAGTTTGTTCTGTAGTCCGTGTAGAATGCAGCCTGAGAGGTTGTCTGGTCCTATGGATACTGTGTTCTTGGCATTGGAAAGTGTGTTTTTTTACCCGTGCAGCCGTGATTACAGAAACTTTGCATTCTTCCGGTATAGAGATGGGCTCTTTAGGGGGTGAGGAGGAGATGAAACAGCACTGAACCTATCTGCCAGGATGTTGGCAATATCAGTTGGGTCTGTATATTTAGTGCCATTGTGCTTTAACTCAGAGCAGATCTGAGTGTTACCATTGAGATTCTTGACATAGCTATAGAATGCTTTGTGGTTGTCTTTAGAATCAGTGGCAATTTTGTTTTTGTAACTAGCTTTAGAGGATTTTATCAGGGGTCACAGCTTCTTACTGAGGCTGACCAGGGAGCTTCTCCACTCATGGGATTTTACTCTCTTTTACAACAGTTTCTTCCTTCTGTTGTACAGTTTGTTTATGGCAGGGGACCACCGGATTGGCTTCCTTTTTTTGGAGGATAGCATCTTGGTTCTGTTTGGGATAGCACGATCCATGCACTTGTGTAAGTGCTTATAAAGTGCAATTGTGTAGGATTCGGTAGTTGTAACTGTATTGTCCATCTGCATGGGTGTCATGAAGTTCACCACTTCTGTCTTTTTTTACCATGGTTTCCTTAATGGGGGGTGGGGGCAGGATGTGGATATCTAGGGTAATTATGGTCGGATCAGACCAATGAGGCGTTGACTTCAGGTGTGGAACACCGGTCACTCATGTTGGTAATGACTAGATCTAGGATATTGTTGCCCCTGGTGGGCATGTGGAAAAGTTGATCCAGGGCATTGGAGTTTATGAATTCCAGAAAGCGTTGAGCGGAGTTGGTACATGAGTAGTTTTCCCAGTTAATGGTGGGGTAGTTGAAATCGCCCATTATTAGGGTTTTGGTTGAACCCTAATATTTTCCAGTGCATCAAGAAAAGAGGAGTGGGAATCCTGGGGAATGGTGGGGGATCTGATTGCAGTTTTGCCCAGAGTTAGTTGCACTTGGATAACCTTGGCTGCATTATGCTGAGCAACCAGCCTGGAGGTGTGGATATCCTTAATGAATATTGACACACCTCCACCTTTGGTGTTCCGGTACAGGTTACATGGCCGAAAAGTGTGGTATGAGTTATAGGCTGGTAGTGCAGGAGTGCTGTCTGGAGCCTTGAACCAGGTCTTAGTCACTGCACAGATATCAATGTTCTCCATTTTAAGGAGTGCCTCGAGTGAGTGCACTTTGAGATTTAGACTTCTAGCATTGAGTAGCATCACCCTCAGTTTTTGCTTGCCTGTTCCTGTTACAGTGGTGAATTTGTCATTTGAACATTGCCTAAAAAAGGCACTATAGGGGCAGCAAGAACCTTAGCCAGTATCCGGAATCCCTGGGGTGATAGGTGCAGGCCATCTCTGGCAAAGCATCGTGGTCTGTTGATCATGTCATCCCAGGCAGACAGATACTGGATCCCTTTAGAATGACACCGGAAGCTTAGCCAATTGTTGAAGTCAAGCATTTTGTCCTTGTACTGCAGTATCATTCTGGGTGATGGCAGAATGCTACTCAGGGCTAGGGTCATACCTGCCTGGGCTACAAGATCGGAGAGCTCTTCCATGTCTCTTTTCATGTAGTCCAGGGCGGTACATCTCAGGTCGTTGACAGAGTCATATTTGTACTTGTTGCGGAGTGACCTGAGTGCAAGGGTTATGTCGCGGATCCTGGCACCTGACAGGCAGCTGACAGTAGCCTTCTCCTTGTTAAGCCTGATGAGTGGGACATCAGTGTGCCTGACTATAGAGTCACCTATGACTAGTGTGTTGGAGTACGTTGTTTTGCCTTATTGGCTGTGGTTGAGTGGCACACTGTGTCTGCGGGCTATGTGTCACTTGGGTTGTGTTGGGGGTGGAGGTTGCTTGCATTTCTGCTTTGGAGGTCTCTGTTGCTTGAGCAGATTATTATTGAGAGCCTCCACGAATGTTTTTGTGTTTCTATGTGTGGATTTTGGAAGTGTAGATTTAGTGAGATTATGTGATGAGTGTGGTGTGGAGCAAGTGTTTACCTTCTCCTCTTGACTGTCAAGTTCAGTCTTGGTTGGAGAGAGCTTTAGCTCCAGTTTGGCTAAATAAGTGCATCTCTCACAGGTTGTAGTGTTGGGTGGTAGGAGGAGAGGGTTGTCTACGTACATGAGGCAATTTCTACATTGCCCCAAGATGCCCAGATTCATCAGATAGACAGGAGAGAACACTGGGAGCTGACCCTTGGACATGTGTGAATCAAAAACTATTTTCCTCTAGATAAGTGAGGAAAGTGAGTACAAGAGCTGTTTTTCTCTAAACAAGTGAGGAAAGTAAGAACCAAAACTGTTTTCCTCTAGGTAATGAGGAAGGTTGAGTGCTGTAGTAATTATTAGGTTATTTAGTGCTTACAACAAGTTCTGAACAAGTGCTGATCATGAATAAGCAAATTCAAGTGCTAAAACTAAGAATCTGTATCTGGGCTAAACTAGTTACAGGAAAGGGGGGAAACGAGAGCAAATGCTGGCTTTTAAATCAGAAAGTTAAGAGAGATGGAAAAACTGCCCAAACGGCTAATAACTACAATTTCTGGGCCAGAACCACTCCTTATGTGGTAGATAGGTTACCTAGTGCTTATCACTCCCACTGATAAGCTAGAAAGCTTCCATCCAACACAGAAAGATTGGGGGCTCAGAAGCTTACATACAGTTCTGGATACAGAAAATCTGAATCTGGACTAAAGTTGTTACAGGAAAGGTAGGAAACAGGCTTAGATTTTTTTTTATACAGTAAAGTAGCTAAAACAGCAGTAAAAACAATTCAAATGCAGTGCAAGCTAGCACACTTGAGTATGTAGCAATGTTAGACAAAACAGTTTAAAAATGCAATTAAATTAAAAATGACTAAAAACAAGTGCAGAAGGAGTCTATTAGGTAGAATGAGGTAAAGAGATGGGACTGGGAGGAGTGTCCCAGATCAAATCTACAACTGCAAAAGCCCCCAAATTTTAAACAAGACAGGAATATGGAGAGTGGGTAGAGGAAAAACCAACACCTTCAGCACAGATCTGAAAAACTATACAGTGAAGCAAAAATAACAGTGCACAACTCTGAAGTCAGCCAGCAATGATATAAAATTAATCAAGCAACAATTAACAGCACACAACTCTGAAGTGCCAGAAAAATATACTTAGCTTTGTATATCTCCAGATAGTTTGAAGAGCACTCTGTCAGGACACAGAAAGGCTCCAACAATGATATGCAGGCTGTTACTAAGAGGGTCTAATTTTATGCAAGCAATCCTTGAGATAGTCTGATAACACACAGGATGTAAAACCAGTTATAACAACTTAAGGCACAGAGAAATAGGGGGAGGTGGGAAAAACCAACACCTTCAGCAGAGATCTGAAAAACTATACAGTGAAGCAAAAATAACAGTGCACAACTCTGAAGTCAGCCAGCAATGATATAAAATTAGTCAAGCAACAATTAACAGTACACAACTCTGAAGTGCCAGAAAAATATACTTAGCTCTGTATATCTCCAGATAGTTTGAAGAGCACTCTGTCAGGACACAGGAAGGCTCCAGCAATATGTATGTGTGTTTATATATATATATATATATATATATATATATATATATATAATGTGTATATATATATATATATATATATATATATATATATATATATGTATATATATATGTATATGTATATATATGTATATATATATATATATATATATATATATATATATATAAATATATATATATATATATATATATATATATATATATATATATGTATATACAGATCTATATTTATAGATATAATACAGAACATAACAAAGACATGTATGAACACAGGCACCATTAATGAGGGTGAGGGGGCTCAAGCAACATATGTCTTACACGTATTGATATCCCCCCCACCCAGCAAAACAGGTCTGCCCTGCATTACATTACCAACTGCTGCAAATGCCATGACCAGGACCTGGCAATACATGGCCACAAGATGTTAACATTAAGCCATCCCACCTGTATTATGCCAGGCTGGTACTGATAGCATATCATGCAGTACATTCTGGCTACCATAGTAAATGTACAATGTGTAAACAATAAACAGTCCTATGATAGATATACACAGACACATGTATGCAGATGCTTATATATGCATACCCACACACTCACACACACACACACACACACACACACACACACACACACACACACACACACACACACTCACACACAAACACACACACACACACACACACACACACACACACACACACACACACACACACACACACACACATATATATATATATATATATATATATATATATATATATATATATACATATATATACATATATATGTAACTACGTACACTGCGTAGGTATGTCTAGGAAGATACATAATCAGAGGGTGCACACCATACTGAACAGTCAGTATCCCTACAGTTGCAACCTTATCTGATGGACAGTATATGAGTCACCCGTACCACAGACAATTGTTGCCTGACACATATACCCATAGAGAAGTCAAAGGATGCAACACAACACACAGGTTTGTATACACAGGAAAGGTTCAGTTGTGTACTATTACAGTTGTATATGCCATTTCATATAGCTGATTATGCTTTGACATACATACAAATGTGCAACACTCAAACAGATAATTTATTACAGTAATCCAAAAACATCACATATGTTGGTGTCCATGCCAAGGCCTTCAAGTAGTACAACAGGACAGACAGACTTCTCCACAGCATAACAAGCAATCAACGGTATGTAATGCAGATGTATAGCCCAGCGGCCTCTAAATACACTCTGCATGCAATCCCTAGGGGGAAAATACCTCGATTGACACTATGGGTGTTATCTGTCACATAACAATGCATAACTGAAATTATCACAATCACACTGATGGCAGTAAGCAGTAGGCCAGCAATGTTCACAAGGTGAAATGTATGGTGATGTACATCTGCATACCATAAGGCAGCTTACTACTGGTATTCCTCACATGTTGTAACACCCTAGGATACTTATGGTGCATACCCCCCATACACTGACTTACAGGGGCATAGCATACTGTTACATACATTGACCTCTAGACTGCAGAGGTGCACACATATGTTGTGCAAATGAAGCCCACATATTTATGGTGCATATGGTCTGTACACAATTATTTATTGACATCATACCTGATAAAAAGCCAGTCAGATAACAGACTGCTGGACATGTGTGTAGTAGGGGCTGTTTCTGAGGACATTACTTGGACATCTGTGTTTTTGTGTACAGTACTGTGGTCTGTGTATGTAGGGCAGGGGTCTGGAGCCTTCACTATCCAAAGAGCCATTCCTGACCCCTCACCCACCAAACTAAATTTATCTGGAGGCACAACAGCTATCTGACTCCTATAATGAAGATAGCAGAGCACATACAGTTTCATATATAGTTATACTAAATATAATATAACTAAGTGTATAAGAACAATAGCTATAGAATGCTTTGTGGTTGTCTTTAGAATCAGTGGCAATTTTGTTTTTGTAACTAGCTTTAGAGGATTTTATCAGGCGTAGCAGCTTCTTACTGAGGCTGACCAGGGAGCTTCTCCACTCATGGGATTTTACTCTCTTTTACAACAGTTTCTTCCTTCTGTTGTACAGTTTGTTTATGGCAGGGGACCACCGGATTGGCTTCCTTTTTTTGGAGGATAGCATCTTGGTTCTGTTTGGGATAGCACGATCCATGCACTTGTGTAAGTGCTTATAAAGTGCAATTGTGTAGGATTCGGTGGTTGTAACTGTATTGTCCATCTGCATGGGTGTCATGAAGTTCACCACTTCTGTCTTAAAAAGCATGAAGTTGGGTTTGGAGAAATTTTTTACCATGGTTTCCTTAATGGGGGGTGGGGGCAGGATGTGGATATCTAGGGTAATTATGGTCGGATCAGACCAATGAGGCGTTGACTTCAGGTGTGGAACACCGGTCACTCATGTTGGTAATGACTAGATCTAGGATATTGTTGCCCCTGGTGGGCATGTGGAAAAGTTGATCCAGGGCATTGGAGTTTATGAATTCCAGAAAGCGTTGAGCGGAGTTGGTACATGAGTAGTTTTCCCAGTTAATAGTGGGGTAGTTGAAATCATCCATTATTAGGGTTTTGGTTGAACCCTAATATTTTCCAGTACATCAAGAAAAGAGGAGTGGGAATCCTGGGGAATGGTGGGGGATCTGATTGCAGTTTTGCCCAGAGTTAGTTGCACTTGGATAACCTCGGCTGCATTATCCTGAGCAACCAGCCTGGAGGTGTGGATATCCTTAATGAATATTGACACACCTTCACCTTTGGTATTCCAGTCCAGGTTACATGGCCAAAAAGTGTGGTATGAGTTATAGACTGGTAGTGCAGGAGTGCTCTCTGGAGCCTTGAACCAGGTCTTAGTCACTGCACAGATATCAATGTTTTCCATTTTAAGGAGTGCCTCGAGTGAGTGCACTTTGAGATTTAGACTTCTAGCATTGAGTAGCATCACCCTCAGTTTTTGCTTGCCTGTTCCTGTTACGGTGGTGAATTTGTCATTTGAACATTGCCTAAAAAAGGCACTATAGGGGCAGCAAGAACCTTAGCCAGTATCCGGAATCCCTGAAGTGATAGGTGCAGGCCATCTCTGGCAAAGCATCGTGGTCTGTTGATCATGTCATCCCAGGCAGACAGATACTGGATCCATTTAGAATGAAGCTTAGCCAATTGTTGAAGTCAAGCATTTTGTCCTTGTACTGCAGTATCATTCTGGGTGATGGCAGAATGCTACTCAGGGCTAGGGTCATACCTGCCTGGGCTACAAGATCGGAGAGCTCTTCCATGTCTCTTTTCGTGTAGTCCAGGGAGGTACATCTCAGGTCATCGACAGAGTCATATTTGTACTTGTTGCGGAGTGACCTGAGTGCGTGGGTTATGTGGCGGATCCTGGCACCTGACAGGCAGGTGACAGTAGCCTTCTCCTTGTTAAGCCTGATGAGTGGGACATCAGTGTGCCTGACTATAGAGTCACCTATGACTAGTGTGTTGGGTACGTTGTTTTGCCTTATTGACTGTGGTTGAGTGGCACACTGAGTCTGCGGGCTATGTGTCATTTGGGTTGTGTTGGGGGTGGAGGTTGCTTGCATTTCTGCTTTGGAGGTCTCTGTTGCTTGAGCAGATTATTATTGAGAGCCTCCATGAATGTTTTTGTGTTTCTATGTGTGGATTTTGGTGGTGTAGATTTAGTGAGATTATGTGATGAGTGTGGTGTGGAGCAAGTGTTTACCTTCTCCTCTTGACTGTCAAGTTCAGTCTTGGTTGGTGAGAGCTTTACTTCCAGTTTGGCTAAATAAGTGCATCTCTCACAGGTTGTAGTGTTGGGTGGTAGGAGGAGAGGGTTGTCTGTGTACATAAGGCAATTTCTACATTGCCCCAAGATGCCCAGATTCATCAGATAGACAGGAGAGAACACTGGGAGCTGACCCTTGGACATGTCTGAATAAAAAACTATTTTCCTCTAGATAAGTGAGGAAAGTGAGTACAAGAGCTGTTTTTCTCTAAGCAAGTGAGGAAAGTAAGTACCAAAACTGTTTTCCTCTAGGTAATGAGGAGGGTTGAGTGATGTAGTAATTATTAGGTTATTTAGTGCTTACAACAAGTTCTGAACAAGTGCTGATCATGAATAAGCAAATTCAAGTGCTAAAACTAAGAATCTGTATCTGGGCTAAACTAGTTACAGGAAAGGGGGGAAACAAGTGCAAATTCGGACTTTTAAATCAGAAAGTTTTGAGAGATGGAAAAACTGCCCAAACGGCTAATAACTACAATTTCTGGGCCAGAAGCACTCCTTATGTGGTAGATAGGTTACCTAGTGCTTACCACTCCCACTGATAAGCTAGAAAGCTTCCTTCCAACACAGAAAGTTTGGGGGCTCAGAAGCTTACATACAGTTCTGGATACAGCAAATCTGAATCTGGACTAAAGTTGTTACAGGAAAGGTAGGAAACAGGCATAGATTTAATTTTATACAGTAAAGTAGCTAAAACAGCAGTAAACACAATTCAAATGCAGTGCAAGCTAGCACACTTGAGTATGTAGCAATGTTAGACAAAACAGTTTAAATATGCAGTTTTAAATTAGAAATGACTAAAAACAAGTGCAGAAGGAGTCTATTAGGTAGAATGAGGTAAAGAGATGGGACTGGGAGGAGTGTCCCAGATCAAATCTACAGTGGGGGTGGGCAACTGCAAAAGTCTCCAAATTTAAACAAGACAAAAATAGGGAGGGTGGGTAAGGAAAAAGCAACACCTTCAGCACAGATCTGAAAAACTATACAGTGAAGCAAAAATAACAGTGCACAACTCTGAAGTCAATGATATAAAATTAATCAAGCAACAATTAACAGTACACAACTCTGAAGTGCCAGAAAAATATACTTAGCTCTGTATATCTCCAGATAGTTTGAAGAGCACTCTGTCAGGACACAGAAAGGCTCCAACAATGAT
>NC_056729.1:1135151261-1135191261 GCF_019279795.1 Protopterus annectens | reverse complement strand
AATAATTTAAAAATCTTAGTATGTGGATAGTAGACTTAGACTCATGGAATACTAAAAGGCTCCAGAACTTGAAAAAAAGGAAATTATTTTTTCATTTATTTCTCCAGTCAAAGGCATGTTTTATTTTATTACAAGAAACCCATTTGAGCAATGATCAATGGACTGTCCTTAAGACTAAGAAATGAATTAGAGAGGTGGTAGCTTCGGAAGGGTCAACTAACAGTGCAGGGGTGGCGATTATTATTAAAAAACAATATCAAGAGAAAATTCTAGATTTTAAAATAGACAAAGAGGGAAGATGGTGTTATGTGATTCTTTCATCTAAACTTTATGATAAACCGGTGATACTTCTTAATATATATGCCCAATGTACCAATCAACAACTTTTTATAACATCACTCTATTTTATCCTGAATCAATATAATAATTACTATATAATAATAGGAGGTGATTGGAACACATACCAAGATCCCAAATTAGACAAATCAAGTTCATATAGGTTCTTTAATAATCAAGCAGTGATAGCACTACAGGAACTTAAAACAGATTTTAAACTATATGATCCATTTAAATACACAAATAACCAAATGAATGCAAATAACTTCACATTTTATTCAAGTTGTCATAAAATGTGGTCCAGGATCGATTTTTTTCTAATTTCAGACATACTAATGTCTTTTGATCCCTTTGTATCCATACAAGCTAGACATTTGTCGGATCATTCTAAGATTACATTAACTTTCAATAAGGACACTAGTCATAATATACGTCTTAGAGGGTATAATTGGTCCTTAAATCCATATTTATTAGATAAAGAAGATATAATTAAAGAAGTTCAAGAGACCTTGAATAAGCTATTAGATAATCTTTCTAGACACCGACATCCGTCTGACATAGAATGGGCAACGACCAAAGCAGAAATAAGAGGAATTTTTCTTCAAAAGGCTACTTATTATAAGAAAATACATTCGAGAGACATACAAGAATTGGAAACTAAAATTAAATTACTGGATCAGGAGTTAATTGGGAATTATAGTAAACAAACTGAAACCGGGTTATTTAGATGTCAGAAGGACCTTTTTTTACTACAAAATAGTAAATTATCATTTTATGAACAGAAAATGCTGGTAAAATACGCTAATCATATACAAACCCCTTCAAAAGCACTAGCGCGCATCATTAATCAATTGAAAATACCTTCTCAAATTTCTGAATTACATTTTAATAATAAAACATACACTAATACTGAAGACATTATGAATGCTTTTGAATTAATATTTTTTCAAGTTTATGGGGAACATCAGGAATTAATTATAAATAAGAGTAATAATGACTTTTTGCAGAAGATTACATTTCCGAAAATTAGTGATGAGTTTCATATGAACTTAGTCAAACCAATTTCCTCAGAGGAAATAACAGATACAATTAAGAATCTGAAGACACATAAAGCTCCAGGACCGGATGGTTTGACTATGGAATTTTACAAAACTTTTAGTGATACATTGGGGAAAATACTTCCACAAGTATTTAACTATATAATTAATAATAAAATTAATGACCCGCACTTTAATGCTTCGAAAACTATTCTTATACCGAAAGAGAATGCTGATTTGCAAAATCCAGATAACTATAGACCTATTTCACTTTTGAATATAGATATGAAAATTATGACATCGATTTTGGCGAATAGATTGAAGAAGGTAATTAACCTGATAATATCAGAGGAACAAGCTGGTTTTCTAATTGGCAGACAAACTACAGATAACACACTATCACTTCACACACTGATTTCTTATGCCACTCACAGAAATTTTAATGCTTATGCACTCATAACTGATGCGCAAAAAGCTTTTGATCCGAGTTAATTTAGAATTTTTGTTTGAAATTTTATCATATTTTAATATACCGCAAAACTTTATTTTAACATTAAAAAAACTATATAATAATTCTTATACAAATCTAGTTATTAATAAAAATCTCTCAAAAAGAATTCAAATTAAGAATGGTACCCGTCAAGGATGTCCGTTATCTCCTATATTATTCAATATATATTTAGAACTATTATTTCTACATATCAAACAAAATATCTATCACAATGCCCCAATAATATATGGTACGAAAATTTC
The DNA here is from genome assembly GCF_019279795.1 of Protopterus annectens. Lineage (NCBI taxonomy): Eukaryota > Metazoa > Chordata > Ceratodontiformes > Protopteridae > Protopterus > Protopterus annectens. Next base: position 1,135,189,135 of record NC_056729.1, on the reverse strand, counting down.
CATGGCTGCTTTTGCGGATGATTTAAATATTTACTGTACGACACCTGTTTCAGATACCAAGAAAATATTAAAAGCAGTGGATGACTTTGCAAAAATATCTAATTACAAAATAAATTTTAGACAAACTAAGTTATTTCCTTTAAAGACGCCTACACCCTTTTCGCTTTTACCATTGGTAGGTCAGGTAAAATCTGAAGAAAAAATAAACTTAGCACTTGCTAACTGCTTAAACGCCTATAACTATGTTAAATACTATGAAGCCCTACCTCTCTCTGATTCTCAAGCCAACCATAAAAATTCTGCCCCTTACTCTATTAGTCTTTACCTCACTATACGTGCTAACTAAATATGAGGGCCAAATTTACAAGGGCTATCACTATCCTAAGTATCATACTTGTATGCCATCAACCCTACTTAACACTGCTTATCCCACTCACTACCCAACCAATTTAGTACAATACACTAATTACCCCCACCCCCATAAACTAAACATAAATCATCCCAAATCTAAATATGCTGACAAACTATTACTCAAACTCCTGAAACTTATAGAATACCCGAGAAAAAACTTGCCTAAAGATGGAGACATCCACCCTAACCCAGGCCCCATGACAATTGCTAGCTCCCATAGCCCATCTCTTCTCCCTAATTCTCCTAACTCCCTCCTAATCTGCCACCTAAATATAAGAAGCCTAAACAACAAAATGCACAACTTGCTCGCTCTGTTAGACACCCACCACCCTGACATTATGTGCCTGACTGAAACCTGGCTTAAACCAGTTACGAAAGACATTGAGGTCTCCCCACCTGGCTATAACATATACAGAAACGACGGCCCAATAAAAAAAGGAGGTGGTATCGCTGTCCTCTTCAAATGCTCACTAAATGTTACTTTGAACCCCTCCCAACCTCCCCAGATCTCTAATGCAGAATTAATTGCCCTAAAAATACAAATGAATAAGGAAAAAAGTATCAACCTAATTGTGACCTACATCCCCCCTGGAAGTAACTCTGACACACTTGAGCATATCTTAAATTGGCTTGCTATTAACTGCCCCCAAGAAACCATTATTATGGGCAATATGAATATAGACTGGAACCAATGTTCCTCAGAGACCAACCCCACCCTCATAAATCTCCACGGTTTCTCACAGATTATATCCTCCCCCACCAGAATTGGTAACACCAATCAAAAAGAAAGTATCCTAGACTGGATACTCATAAACAATCCGTCCCATGCGTACAAGTCTGGGACTCTCCCGAATGAACTCAGTGATCATCTCATCACCTACAAAGAGAAAAAAAAAAGGCAGGGAGATGCAAGCTACCAGTGTATAGATCAATCAGGAACACTAAACATTTTGACCTCTCTAAATTCCAACTAGAGCTACAGTCATGTAACTGGTCTATTCTTAAATACCTCCCTCTCGATGAAGCTGTAACAACCTTTAACTCCACCTTTACAAACATACTCAATTCCCATGCCCCCATACGTTCAACCAAGGTCAAAAACCAGACTGCTCCATGGCTAACAAAAGACTCAAAATCCAAAATCAAACTCAGAAACAAAGCAACAAAGCCTGGGATATATGGCCTGCTTCCAAAGCTCCCCTAGACCGAATCTACTTCCAACAACTTAGAAACATGACTAAAAAATCCATTTCACTAGACAAAAAGAACTATTACCACCAACTGCAAGATAAACACCAACATAATCCCCAAACGTTTTGGGCAGGTATTAACAACCTTCTCCATCCAGGAAAGACCACCACTCCAACTCCAGCTGACCTAAATGATAAAAGCCCCGAAGAAGTGGCCAATACCTTTAACTCTTTCTTTATCAATGTTATCAAATCCTTAGCTGCCCAACAACCTCCCACCAATCCCTCTACCACAAATTCAACCCTGAAGTCTGAGCCCTCCTTCCACCTACAACCTGTTTCCACCTCCTTCATTAGATCCCTACTGAAGAAACTAAAACCAACTACCATTGCTGCCGACCTTCTACCAGCTGATTATCTACAAAAAGCTGCAGAGGTCATAGCCTACCCCATCTCTATCCTAATCAACCGCACTATAACGGAATCTACTATCCCCTCAATTTGGAAAATCTCCCACGTTATCCCTCTCCACAAAGGAGGGGCATCCACTGATCTATCCAACTATAGGCCAATAGCCATATTGTCACCACTTGCTAAAATCATGGAAAAATGTATACACAAACAACTTGTACATTACCTAACCCAGAGCAAGCTTCTAACTACCTCACAACATGGTTTCAGGCCCAAACACAGCACTACCACCGCCCTCCTCTCTTTCACCGACACCATAAACCATAATAAGCACAACAAAAACATGTCATCTGCTCCTTTTCTGGACCTATCAAAGGCCTTTGACATGGTCAACCATCAGCTACTTCACAACACTCTAAAAACTCTCTATCTAGATAACACAACACTTAATTGGTTTCATGCCTATCTCTCCGATAGGAATCAAGCTGTACTCTGGCAAAACAAGCTCTCGCCCCTCTTACCTAATTCCACAGGGGTCCCCCAAGGCTCCATACTGGGACCTCTACTCTTTTCTATTTTCATTAACAACCTCCACACAGTCATCCCCGAGACCTCCTGCATTCAATACGCAGACGAATCAACTCTAATCAACTCGGACAAGTCACCAGCTAAACTACTATCCAAAACCCAAGATTGTCTGACTGCAGTTGAAGACTGGTTGTTAGGTCGCCATTTGATCCTTAACCCTAAAAAAAACAAACTATTACTCTTCCATCCTTCCCATAAACCTTCCCCTATACTCTTTACTGTTCAATCCAAAAATGGCACTACTATATCCCCAGACTCAAACTCCAAATTACTAGGTGTTACCATAGACAACAAACTCAGATTTGACCTTCACATCAACCAAACTATTAAAACAGTTAATAAGAAACTGGGCTCTCTTTATAGAATAAGATCCTTTCTAACTCCCAAGGCAAGAGAGGCCACAGCCCGGTCTCATCTCCTCTCCTCCCTCCTTTATGCCTCCCCCATACTCACCAACCTGTACAAATCAGACCTAAACAAACTCTCATGTTGCTATAATCATATTGCTAGATTTGTTACTGGCATGCCTTACAAAACCCATCACTGTATCAACCTGCATAACCTTGGCTGGATTGAATTACCAAACCTACTCCAGCAGACCCAACTAATAGTAGCTTTTAAAATTCTCATTCAACCTGACACCATTCCTGCGCTGCGTAATTTAATCACCCCATACTTAAACCTAACTAGTCTGCGCTCAGCAAATAGACTACTTGCTCAAACGGTCAAATCCTGTAATTTTGGAGGTGACTCATTGTTTGCAAATTCCATTGGTAAAATATGGAATTCCCTTCCTCCTCAACTCACCAATATCACCTCTCTATCCAAATTTAAGAAAAGTCTATCCCTTCATTTTAAAAACCAGTGGCTCTGTCAATGTTCCAAACCAGACTAAACTCATTACCTTCCTCTACCTCTACTTCTCTATAGGTATTCCTCAAGGCTCTTTCTCTGGATCTAGCATTACTCTGACATATTTTTTCCTTCTAAATCTTAATTGTATGCAATCGTATGTTATTCTGTACCTAATGTATTAATTATCAAAAGAAGTATTATGTACTCTGTTTATATGAATGTAATTTACTGTCAATGTGGAGCTTTTCTCCCCGGGCCTCCGCTGAAAATGGACATGTATCCAGACGGATTATCCCGGTCAACAAATGTAAAATAAAATAAAATAAATAAATAAATAAATAAGTATTGTTTTTTCAACAGACAACAGAGACTTCTATGTGAATAATGTTAAGTTACTTTGGGAGCATATAGTGTCGGACTTAAAAATATGGAATAATTTGAAATTACTAATAATGGCTAAGACCTAAGTTATTAAAATGAACATACTTCCCAGAATATTATATATCTTTAGAGCTACTCAAGTCCAAATTTCTAGGAAATTCTTCAAACAACTTCATACGGAATTAGGTAAATTTGTATATGAACCTAGAAAAAACTAGGATATTCTATGATAAACTGATGACTCCGAAAAACAGGGGTGGTTTAGAGTTACCGAATTTTGAAACATATTATTTAATAATAAATGCTAATAGAATTCTAAGAGTGGTTAACTTTGATAGGTCTAGTCCTAAATGGTCACACAAGTGGTTGATTCTGAATTATAAACATGTTGCTAGACTGGGGATTAATTGTAAAGTATTACCTTTTTTAAATAAAGATACCCTTAAAATGTACGCTCTGATGGAACATATCAAAGTATATATAATATCAATACAAAGTCTATTTAACTCATTAAATCTTTTACAATATATGATGACTTTTCAACCATTTCATAAGAACCCGAATTTGAAAATTGCTAATCAGCTGATAGATCTTAAAAAATTCCTACTTATAACTGATTTAACCATACTTGATTTATATCCCTTCCTTGGTATCTCAATACACGACATGTTAAGAGAGAAGAATCTCCCTAACACATATTTAATTATAATGAGACAGTTAAAGAATCTAGCAATACGTTTTTTTAGTAATAGTAATTTTGAAATTAAAGAAGAAGATTTAAACATTTGCCTAAACTTATGGCAAACTCTTACGAATGACTGTAAATATATAACGGCTTCATATAATTTGATAAAAGATGTGAAATATAATAACCAAATACTTTTATGCAAATACTGGAAGGAGAAATTGTTAACGATTGAAGATAATAAAATAGTGAAAGCAATTAATTTAACCTTAAAATCAGTATCTCTTCAAAAGTTATTATTTACTCAGTTGATGATATTTAATAACGCATATTGCACTCGTCTCACTCTATATAAATTCAACTCTAAAAACTCACCTAAATGCCCATATTGTATAGATCAAATGGCTGACCTTTTACACATGTTCTGGAGTTGCAAATGTATTTTCAAACTTTGGAATTCTTTAAAAAGTCAATTACAAAAAATGGGATATCAACAGTCTTCACTTTCTTGGGAGTTTATGATTCTTCATATTCCTCCGATTAATTTGGATAGATCCCAAAGGATCATACTCATAAATATTTTCCTGTTAATGAAGCTGTATATAGCTACAAATTGGTTGGATCCATCCCAGACTTCATGGGAAAACTTTAAGGTTGTAGCGATAAAACATATCTTAGCCCATAAATTACTAATTAAAGATCATAAGAAAAATATAAATAACACAAAAATATGGGAGCAAATCTTTAATATTGTGTTAGCTTAAGGTTCCAATCCACTTTTCTCCGAGAAGTACATACTAAATATGGAGCTTAGTATAGATAAGCTTTACATCGATACTAGATTCTTATTTGCTCTTCATTTAATACCTATTTAGAAGTTTAGTATAATGTATAATGACTTTATGTAACTGTTGGAAGCATCCATGTATATATTGTAAATATGTTGTGGTATTATTTTCACATTTGGAAAAGAATAAAGACTTATTATTGGAAAAAAAAAAAAAAATATATATATATATATATATATATATATATATATATATATATATATATATACATATGAACACATCTATATATATACAACTGATGTTATAGTGTTATATGATTATTTGTGTCATATATATATATATATATATATATATATATATATATATTTAGCTTTCTATCTGTCTACATTTACAGATATATATTTGTCCATATTTCCATGCTTGTTTGTCTCATAATTTTGGCCTGCACCTCGTTCTCTTGGCAATTGACATGGATGATATCAGGATTGAAGTCAGTAACTACTGATGGCACCTTTGTGTTTCAGACTTCATCTCCTTCAAAATGTGTTTTAATATATATAACTGTTTAACTAGCAATGCTTTAAGTGTATGAGAACAATATTTGACAGATATCCCTATTTGTACCCACATTTTGGCACACTTTGTCCAGAATTCTTGCATTAAGAGGTTGTGTGGTATGATATTACTACATTTCCTGTAGTGTTGAATGATTTTGCTTGATGATTTGTTTGTGATAACATCAGAGTTATGTATATCTGTCATGGCTTAGTGGTAAATCACTTTGTCTATGATTTGCAGGGTCCTGGGATCAAATCTTGCAGAGGCTGTTTTTTTTTTTGTTGCTGGGCAGAACACAAGCCATTGGATACACAGTGATTAAGGCACTTTAAAGCAGGTGTAGGCGGGTTTGCATGGAGGTAAGCACTGCTAACTTCCGGTTACAGTTTCTTATACTCAGTTAGCTTTACATTGCTTAACCTGCGTGGGCAGTGCTTACCCCTGTGCAAACAGGCTTAAACCTGCTTACTGCTGCTTAAAACTGCATAGTCACGCTTACCCCCGCGCTAATATCTTTAAAAGAAAAGATAAAGGGTTTATAGGAAAGTGGTGAAAAAGGGGCACAAAGAAGGAAAGACAGTAGGGAAAATAGCTAGGGATGTGCAGGAATGATGTAGGGAATGTCCATAGCTGCCCATTTCTTCTACAGCAACAGCTGTGCATATACATTGAATTTGGAGGTAGGTTTGGACACTCAAACCCCTAGGAGAGGGGTGAGGACAACAACAATTCATTGTGATGCCAATTAGACCAGATTACACGTGTCCAGTGGACGCATGTGCCAAATGGACAGCTATGTATGGGCTGAGATTTTTTTATGGGAATGGATTGCCCTTTTTTTTTGGTGGAAGCGGGATGTTGGGGAGGGATTTTGTTGTCTGCATTTCCCCATTTTACTGTCTATGAGCCTCTCCATTGTACTAAATGGCCCATGGGGATTACACCTGTCATATACAGGCATTCCTACACATTCACGTTATGATGCATGGTGTCGGTAACAGTGCTTAATACTACATTACTATTATATGATTGCAAATCTACATTACCATATGATACCAGGATATACACATACAGTCCAGCAGTTAGACCTGCTTTGTCAGGGTATTACACTTTTATTGCCATACTAACAATATGAGACTCTTCATGCCATATTCTCTAGTGTATGCAGTACTTGCCTTGAACAATACAGGTTTTATACCAGCATTGTGTTAATATTCATTACACATTATATGTATGCCTAGTATCCCTGACTTGATGTGTACGTACACTCTGTGGGGTCCTTGTGTTTTATTGGGAACTTCAAGTCTCTATTACAAGTACACCTCACTTCTGGGCTTACTGCTGTACTCTAGTTCACATATTTTTGTTATGTAGTTGGTTATGGCACATATGACTATATGCTGATGCCTTTCACAGGTTCAGTTTGGTTATACTATGGTGAGGACATGTTTACTACTACTACCTCATTTTTTTGTATTTCTGTGATGGCTTGATATTATAGACTTATTTACTAGTATTCCCCACAAGGAGGGGATGGAGTACTTTGAAGAAATGGTATTTTCTGATGAAGAAATGACACACGAAGAGAAAATCACTACAGTGACATTAATGGATGTTATACTTAAGAATAATTTCCTAACCTTTAATGGGGAATACTATCAACAAAGATCAGGAGTATCCATGGGAGCTGCATGCGCTCCCACTTTTGCTAACATTGTACTTTCTAAGTGGGAGGAGAAATATGTATTACACTCCAGTTACAAACAATTTTGGATACTTTATCACAGATTTCTTGATGATATTATTATATTTTGGACAGGGGGAAAAGAAAAATTTTTAGAGTTTATGAATTATATCAGCTCCACTACTAATTTCTTGAGTTTCACATATGCCATCAATACAGAATTTATAAACTACTTGGATGTGGAAATACTAAAGGAAAATAATCAGTTTGAAACTAGGGTATACAGAAAGAATACATACTGTAATTCCTATCTCCATTATGACAGTTTTCATCCTGCACATTGTAAGAAAAATATTGTAAAAGGGCAGTTTGTGTGAGGTTCCAGGATGATGAGTAGAGAGATAGATTTTATTGAAGAATGTAATAAGTTAGAAAATATGTTCTTGGAGAGAGGATACCCTAAGGAATTTGTTGCAGAGATTAGGAAGGAAGTAGAGATTGGGAGGTTAAACAAATTCCAACATATAAAAGGTCAAGTTGACGAAGAAAATATTGGTGGTTTCATTGCTAATGACGGTGAGACTGAAGAAATAAATAAAAAAAAGATTAGTGGTTGAATTTAACACTTTCAACCAAATATAAAAGGTATATTTAAGAAAGAATGGGACAAATTCCTATCATTTTCTGACATGGAAGAAATTAAAAAGATAGAACCACATATAACATTTAGGAATCCACCAAATATTAGAAGTAAATTAGAAAGAACTGGTTTTTACAAAAAAGAGGTTAATAATAGAATAGGTACATTCAAATGTGGAAAATGTTCCCAATGTCCTTATATTATGAATAAACAAGAGGTATTTATAGAAAGTAGAAACAAAAATATAAGAAATAAAGACACATAAAGTTGTAACACTCAAGGAGTGGTCTATATATCTATCTGCCAGCACTGCCAGGCATTTTATGTTGGCAAGACTGAGCGGGTTTTTAGAAGGCGTATTTACGAACATTTATATGAAATTAGTAAAGCTAAAGATACAAATGCACTTTATAAACATTCTAAATGTTGTGTAGGAGCTGAATATTTATTCTTTGTCCTAGAACAAATAAAACCAGATTTTAGAGGGGGTCCATGGGAAGAAAGGTTAGAAAGTAGAGAACTGTGGTGGCAGGTTTTCCTTGATGCTAGTAAGAAGCCTGGTTTAAATGAAACCATTTCCATTGGACCTTTATTAAAGTTAAAGTATAACAAGGTGTGAATTCACATAGGGTAGGGTATTGTTTACACACATTATTTATTATATAGTATTTATTAATATCATAAACTATTTATTATTATTGATTGTTGTGTATATATAATTTATTATAGAATGTCGTGACATCACCCGTTTTAGATTAAATTATTAAGTAGCACCAAGCAATTATTTTTAATTCATTTTTAATTCATTTAGATTGTTGTATATTGACTGAATTTTATATTCATTAACATATTTTAGGCAAGCATTAATATAGAATGTATATTTAAAATTATTTATTGGAAGGAAATTGCAGGTTTTTTTACACTAGATGGAGCTTCATGAATTTGTCACAGACCACAATTTTGTGAAAACATTATGGAATTATTTTCATTTTCATTCATATTTATTAATAACATTCAACTTATATTTTAATAGATTAAATGTTTTCAAATGTTTTTATTGTTTTTAATAATCCACACAAAAAGAATTTTTAAAGAAGTTGAATTAAATGAAATATTTTCTAAGCATAGATGCTTAATATTCATTAGACTAATGAATATTTATGAGGGATATAAGAATTGGATTTGTATGTTTGAATGAACTGAGTTTGTTTTAATAGGTTAATTAGTTAATAATTCAGTATATAAGGTAAATTGGACTGTTAAAAGTGTATCTGATGAAGTCCTAATTACAGGGATGAAAACGCACAGTGTGATTTACGAAGAGCATTAATGTTTTTATTTGTCTGGTTTGGAATAAACTAATCCATTTGGAATCAGCTTCGTGCCTGTTTCGTCGCTTCAGCATCTCTTTTGTGGATTATTGGTTTTTGTTTGAGTTGCTACACTTGGTTATGTAGAAATGTAAACCAAAAAAATGGTTTACATGTTGTCAAACATAAAATCAGAGCCATGAAAGTGGACCAAACTTACGTGTTATAATGTTAATATATGCCAATGGCTAAATATATAGCCAATGGCATAAAACAACATGCACAACATGAAACACAGCTGAAACAGGAAGGATATGGGAAGACAATAAGGAAATGCTGCAGCATGGTAATATGAGTATAAATGAGTAATTAACACCTAGAAACTTACAGTGGGCCATAGACAACAGCTAACAAGGCTGCTAGCAGCTACCTGCAGAACAGGAAAGGGGAGGTGCTGTACAGCTTAGAAAAGAACTGTCACATCAGAATAAAGCAAACTTGCTGTAGATCAGCCTCATAACACATTTCCCAACACAATCCTGGGTTATGGAAGCACAAAACAAGAAAGGCGGCAGCTGTATGCATGCCTGACAATGGGAGGTGAATTGGGTTGAAAATAGAAGTAAAGGGCAATAGGTGAATCATGGCAAACAAGTGTAAGTCAACACCAAAGGCCCCAGAATAGCAGGACCTGCTGTAAAACCAATAATTAAGATGCCCTGCAGCTGTAATAGTACAAACACACCCAATTACACCAGCATCATCCATTGCACAATAGTATAAGGTGTGAAAGCCCCCCCCACACACTTGTGTATTCCCAGACTCTCTGCAGCATTGGTGTATACTGACAGGGAACTTTTAATATGTATATGTTAGGGGCTGCCATAGCTTTGATTCACCAGCATGCATTGCAGACTGACAGGGTGTGGAGGATGATGCTGACAACCATCGCAGGCACCGGAGGAGGCGACGGGTGTTCAGACCCAGGGTAACCTACCAGGGGCTATATGATCTGGAGATAGTAGAGCATTACAGGGTGGACAGGGACATCATACAAAAACTTGTTGAGCTGTGCCGGCCACGCTTCAGAGCCAGAAGTAACAGAGGGGGAAACCATCTCAGTGGACACGAAGGTATACGTAAGCTTGAGAATACTAGACACAGGTACCTTCCAGAGGCCAACTGTGGGTATCATGGGGATCTCATAGGTATCAGAAAACAGGGAACTCCACCAGTTCCTGGATGCCATGTTACCGCATGCCAATGAGCACATACATATGCATCTCTTCCACCGTGTGGCGGACTACCCGGAGGTACTGGGTGCAATAGACTGCACGCACATACACTTCACGTCACTATGCGGTGAGCAGGGTAGGTGCTACATAAACCGGAAGGGTTTCCCCTCCATCAACTGCCAGGTCATGTGCAATGCCCAGGGCATTATCATGGATGTGTGTGCTGACAGTCCTGGAAGCTATCACAACTCCCACATCTGGCATGCCTCACAGATTTATCAGGTATTTGCCAGGGGGTCATCCCATATGGCCACCTGGTGGGGGATGCTGGCTATGCACTGGAACCGTGGATGATGACACCCATAAGAAATGCACAAACAGCTACGCAAGAATGCCATAATGAGGCACATGCAGGAAACCAGAATCATCATAGAGCATGTGTTTGGGATGCTGAAATCACTGTCCCATTGCTTGGACATATCTGGTGGAGTCCTGCAGTACTCTCCAGGAACATGTGCCCACATCTTCATAGTATGTGCCATGCTACACAATATGATCCTGTGGAAACAGCTGCAGCAGGGACAGAATGGTGAGGGCCCTCACTGACCACCACAATTGCCAAGGGACCCACAGGCACAGGGGGGCTCAGACCATGAACACCCTGTGCTAACCCCAGTAGGCAGATGGAGGCAGGCCCAGTGTGCCCATGCCTTGGCAAAGAGGGAAAGTATAGCACACACACTGACAGTGTAGACACTCATGGACTGACACCCTTCTCCACCTGCACACACGGAAAACATGGATGGCACACACACACGACCACCTGTAAATTGTCATGCATAGGTGGTCTACTGTGTGCATCCTACATAGGTAGCCCTCAACTATTGTATACACAACCGCCATTGGCACAAGGTAAGTCAATATCTTAAGAGTATATTAAGCTATCAGCATGTGTCCATACTGTATGTACAGGTTCATAGATATATAGGTAGGTACATGCCCAACCACCGAGGCCACTCATATGCATAGGCAAAATGTGTCTGCTGTCATCACCCCATCGATCAACTAACTGTCCATCTGTGGAGCAGAGCCACTTGTGGGATCCCTGGTGTGTAACTACTGTTCACCACCCACTCTGCAAGGATTCCTCGGAGTGTTAGCGAGGGGTTTTGTATAATGTAATTGGGGATGTGTTTCCAAATAAAGGGGGGTATCCCTGACAGGAATCTTCACAGATGTGTACATGTTACATGGTATACCTTAAACACAGCTTGCATATATAGGTAGTTCTCCACAGAATAATAAACATGTGGAACACACAACCACTGAAATGTGCATTCATTACTCTTGCACTAACAGTGCCTGCTCAGAGAGGTAAGATATCACTGCCAGGATTAGAACAAGCAACCATGTACACATTCATCGCAATAACATACCACTAAGCTACTTGAGATGTACCAATGGCAGTCGTGTATACTGACAGGATAAAACACAAAAGGTAGGAATGTGTTGAAATAGGACAAACTGGCATGTACACAAAGAAAGGGGTATGTTATATATAATATACACTTTATATATATATATATATATATATATATATATATATATATATATATATATACACACACACACACACACACACACACACACACACATCATCATATATAGAGAGAGAGAGAGGGAGAGAGAGAGAGAGAGAGATGTCGATATATGGGGATATACATATATATGTAGATATATAGATAGATTAACAACATCTACATAACCATGGAGGTACATATAAATGGGATACCTACCACATACCGACTGCTTTACATACCGACGCATGTAATCCCAAGGCTTAAGGTCCGAAAGAACACAGTACCGAAACACCAGATGCATGAGGTGTCATCTCACGATGTTAATGGACAGTTAGTCAGTGCTTCTGGTTTTGCGGTTTGGGTAGGTTACTGTGTGTACATGTGTTTCTTAGGGCTGTAATGTGTGTAAGTGTGTGTTCTGTGTGTGGTGTGTGTTGTTGGGGGACTGTAATGTTTGGTTGTGGTTTAGCTTTGTGCCTCTGTTTGCGCGACCTAGGATGTAGAATATTAAAGTAGGGGGTGGTGTGTAGGGTGCAGACACCTACATGGGGTGTGTAGGGTGGCTTGGCCACCTGCTCATATGTAGTGTAGGATGGTTTGCTTCGATGTATTGGATAGCAGTTTGTCTGTGTGTGCATGTGCATGTTCCATGTTCGTGTTACCTTAGCGAGTTACTGTTGATGTCGGTAATGTGGGGTATGACAGTCTGTTCCTGGGATTGTGTGCATCGGAACACTGTGGTTTTGGGATTCCATAGGTATCCCGTATACAGCAGTTGAAGTGTTCACATATGTGTATAACATAGACCATAGCAATCACACATTCCACCACTGCCAACCTTTATGAACAAAGGCTATGGAGAGTATATGCCTATACACCATTACAAATATGTGCTATGGAAATGAGCCAATGATAGTGTTGCCACCTGCTCCACTTTGCGAGGGACACTCCCTCTTTGGGAGGTTGTGTCCTGACCAAATATATTAAACATGGCAAATGTCCTGGGATGATTGCAGGACATAATTATGTCCCATATGTACTGTAATAGTTGCATACAATAGTTATTTCTGTATCTAAAGTGCCTACATGAGACAGGAAACAGGATAAGCTACTAAACTGCTACAAGAATAAGCTTATAATTAGGCAAGAAATGAAAGTTCTATCCCTTGTACTGACCGTGGGTTTGTGTCGGCCTGTAAAATCAGATGTGTGTCCCGAAAAGGACCCACTATGGACATATGAAAAGGTGGCAACCCTAGATAAAGAGGGTTAGTCACCAACACAACTACGATGACTGCAAATACCTATGACAGAAATACACAGCTATCATGTAGCAACACGTTATTACTTTCAGATGTATTACCGAAGGGATTCAAGGACTAACATCACCTGCATGCTATACAGGAACCACATAGTGCCTTAATGAATCAGCCTGCAAATACCACTGTATTAGTCCACAAAAGGATAGGTGTTCAAATAGGGAAGGAACCCTCAAGCACATAGCGATTATGTATAAAAGCAGTTCCTACACACCTGCATTTGCTAAGCACACCCACCATCACCCCCACACCCAAACATATTACAATACAAACTGTAATAACATCACAAATCATTCACACATTGTACGACATCTGCAGAAGCCTTAACATACCTTGTCAGAGACACACTAACATGGCTCTAAGTGAAATAGCAGCTGTTATACAATGGAACAGCTGCTGATGTAATAGGGTTTGTTTGCACTAATCCCATTTCAGAGGGTTGTGCATACACCAGGATGTGTTAGCAATTAGTGAGTAACAGCACAGTATGCTACACTTGTACACAAAATCAAGGATGTCTGGTGAGCAAAATGTACACCACATAACAGTTCATGCATAGCCATACGGCCTTGAGCTGGCCAAACATCCTTGCCAGACTTAAACATCTGCAGAAGTATCAGATACAAACAAACCCTGCATAAGTAGCACTGTTCCGAAATATAACATCTGTACTCACATGTAGAACTAAATCGTCTAGCCATTACACAAAGTCCACGGGAGTCATGAAGCTAATATTTCCTCTGTGTGTCTCCATAAAGCTGTTGAAATATATCACAATAACACATCTAGGCCATCTCCCTCAAAAGTAAGGCAAACGGACAATGCCCAAAAGGAGTACTGACTTATACACATTGTTGTCATGGTATCGGCTAATGGAGTAGCTGCACAGCTGATGTGCATCCAATTAAATACTTTGGAACAGCAATTGGTGGACAGGATACCACATGTTACCAATATGTAACTAGAAAAGGATGTGTTATCACACATTCAAACCATCCATTTATACCAGCATTACTGTAATGGTAGGCAAACTTTAGTTATGTCAATTGGCATTTACAATACACAATAACAGGATACATATGTCTTTTAGTGAGCTGACAGTTTATCAGCATGATAGCAAAGTAAAATGGAAGAGCTATTTAACTATCCATGCACATAAGACATATAATATGTGCAAAGGTAGGTACTAGGCTGTCTTACCAAGGGTATCTATAAGCCTAGCTAGCATGTATTGTCTTTCACCACCCCCATAGGTTGGTTCCCTGTGCGTCTGAATGGCAGAGCCAATAGTTCCCTGTGCCTCTGTCCAGCAGAGCCACTGCAGTGATCCCTGGGAACATGTCTGTCTCCCATCCACGCGTCAAGGTTTCCCTTGAAGAGTGCTTGTGTGGGGCCCTGCCTGATGTACATTGGAATCACATTCCAAAGTATAGGAAGTGTCCAGGTCAGGAATCTATCCGTTCAGCACATCCTACTCATCGTTGTGGTTAGGAGTATATCCCTAGAGCATGTTGCTCTCAGGGGCTTCTGTTTAGGTGGAGCATATCCAGCAATACAGGGTTGGACATGGGTCTTGTATGTCAAGCAGAGATCACCTGTCAGTATGCTGTATGCAACTGAGTACAGCTGGAGTTTCGTAGGTTGGGCTACATAGGTCATCTGTTTGAGGTCAGTAATCCTCTTGGTGTGTTACTGGTGTGGTCTTCCTAGCTTTTGCAGTTGTCTTGTAAGGTATATTCCAAATGGGGTGTTATCTGATATGACATGTGTAGAGTCACAATGGCCCCTCTGATCTGGATGCAAACCCATTAGAGATTAGGGGGGCCATGTAGAAGGATATTCTAACCACCTTGCCATTACGGGTATCAAAGGAGAGATTGCTATCTACTGGTGTTTCTGGATCCCGTATTACCTTTTTTGTATGTAGGGGACTAGCACGTATGTGGTAGTCCGAGGGTAATTAGTTATATCCAAAGGGGATGACTATGCACTTTTAGACATTCAGCTGGATGCCATGATATTAACACCAGGTATCCATCTCAGTGTGACCCTTCCAGAGGGTGTCTGTAACAGCTGGGGAAACAATTATGTCCCCTAGTTTGCAGTCATCTGCAAACTATTTCAGCCAAAGCCATCCTGTGCTTGTCTGTACTTCATTGAAGTATATACCGAACATGAGGGGTCCTAGGACTGAGCCCTGGGGGACAGCAGTTATAATTGGTATACAGTCGGACCTAGGGTATGCAACTCCCACTGTGTTTGTGTTCTGTCTCTAAGCCACTTTGCAAACCATCACATGACGTAGGGGTTAATGTTCAGGCGGATGGGTATGTTGATAATACCAGAAGGAGGAATGGTGTTGAAAGCCTATGAGAAATCTAGGTAGGCTGTGTGGACCTCCTTACCCTCATCTAATGCCTTAGTAACTGACTCTAAGAATCCCACCAGGTTTAAGAGGCATAGACCAACCTTAACAATGCCAAACAGGGAGGGGTCAAAGGTTGGAGGTACCCAATATCTCTGTGACAGTGATTCATGATGTGCACCATAGCCTTGCAGACCAGGCTAGTCAGGCCTATAGGGAAATAGGTCCCGTGGTCCATTGTGACACCACTTTTGTGGAGTGGGATAACTGTTGCTGTGCACCATTCAAGGGGCACTATACCTGATGTGAGGTTATTATTGAACATGGTGCATAGATGAGGAGACAGTATGATCTGAAGTTCATGTAAAGTGCAGCCTGGGATGTTGTGTGGTCCCATGGATGCTGTGATATTGCCTTTAGAGTTTGCAGCTTTGAGTGGGATCTGCCAGGATCTTGCCAATATCAATTGTTTCTGTAATGTTCATGCCTTTGTGCTGTAACTTAGAGCAGATCTGGTTGTTGACATCAAGGCTTTGTGGTTGTTGTTGGTATTAGTTGCATTATAGTTTTCGTAGCTAGCTTTGGAGGATCTTATAAGGGATCTCACCTTCTTACTGAGGCTGGCCAGGGATCTCCTCCACGCATGGTATTGTACTCTCGTTTGCAACAGTGTCTTCCTCCTGTAGTACAATATGTTTATGGCAGGGGACTACCAGATTGTTTTAGTTAATTATGAGTATAGCATCCAGGTTCTGTTTGGGATAGCACAAGCCATGCACTCCTGTAAGTGCTTATAGAGAGCATATGTGTAGGATTCAGCAGTTGTAACAGTACTGTCCATCTGCATGGGGTGTCATGACGTCCACCACGTCTGCCTTAAGAAGCATGTAGTTGGTCTTGTAAACATATTATACTGTGGTTCCCTTAATGGGGGGCAGGTGCGCGATGTGGATATCAATGGTGTTCAGCACATGGTCTGATCGGACCAACGAGGAGTTGGCTTCACATGTAGAGTACCAGTCACTCATGTTGGTAATGACTAGGTCTAGGATATTGTTGACCCTGGTGGATGTGTGGATATGTTGAGTCAGGGCATTGGTGTTTATGAATTCCAGAAAGCACTGAGCTAATGTGTTGGTACACGAGTAGTTTTCCCAGTTAATGGTGGGGTAGATACAGTGAGGCTTATGTGATGAGTGTGGTGCTGTGTGACGGCGTACCTTCTCCACATGACAGTCAGAGTCAGGCTTGGTTGAAAAGACCTTTACCTTCAGTTTGGCTAGGTGAGTGCATCTCTCACAGGTTGTAGTGTTGGGTGGTATGAGGAGGGGGTTGTCTGTGTACATGAAGCAATGTGTACATTGCCTCAACATGTCCAGATTCATCAGATAGACAGGTGGGAACACTGGCAGTTGATTCTTGGACATGCCTGAATATAGAACTATATTCACCCTGATAAGTGAGGAAAGTGAGTACAACAGCTAAATTACTCTACGCAAGTGACAAAGTATGTACAAAACCTGTTCAGCCTTATCTGTAGGTGATGTGGAAGATTGAGTGCTATAGTAATCATTAACTTATGTACTGTTTACAAGTCTTGAACAAGTGCTTAGCATGAATAAGTAATCCAGATAGGGTCTTGGATAATATAAAAACATGGCTCCCTCCCCCCAATAGGTACACACACATCTATCCATGTACACCACAGGGCCCCTGTACCCACAACTATGCAGGTACAAGCTGCACTCAGTCTGCATGGGACCTGCCCACATCACAGGTTATATCATACACATATGACAAAACAAGATGCTGTCCACGTACACATCATGTAAAACATAGCTCCATGTCAGGTTGTTTACACACTGAATGGTGAACATTAACAGGTATCACAAACTACAAAGGGGAGACACCACTGATAATGGGAAGTACTGCACTACTACTCTGCTGATTCTGGTCTGGAAGGCCATGAACCTTGATCACTTAAGTGATGTCATTAGTACAGATGTAGATGACAGTATGGTTGATGTCACACTGCATATCACAACCTTGCCAGGCCATAGGACATCATCACCCATACTGTGTACCACCTACACTCAGTAGACTAGATGTACATTCCTATGTCACAGGAGTGTTTTGCAACAGGACTACTGGCAGAAACAACACTACAAAAGGTGTCTGAATAATACATGATCATCACACCAGTGGCAGCTACAGTATGTCAGGGTTAATAAATTCTATTCCCCTTCATTGTAGTCCATACCTCACAGACAAACAGAAGGCATCAGCCTATTGAAGTATGTGAATGACTATGAACTAGGAGCAACAGCTGACTCGCATTGTCACCCCTATGTTAATAACCCTGTACCCATGAACTACCACCTAGGCAGCGGTCATCATAATGGAGACTTGTGTGGGAGGGATGCAGCTGGGCAGTTGTCTTTCCTGTGATAGCTACATCACCACTCCTGTCAGGGAGTCACATGTGGCAACCCTAATAATAAATGAGTGCCATTCATGAATATAGAGATCATTGTCCAGCCATACAGACCACTCAAGTGACCCATATCAGATCACATATTTCCTTTAAGGGGTATTGGCCATGTGCAGATGGCCTACACCAGTCCTCCCATTCCCCATCTACACTATTTAGCATGATGCATAGTCCGAATAAATCCATGTCCAGCCCAGTGATGTCGGACGTGCTACACGTACTCATCCTGATCTCGACCACATACTTCATGGACATCCACCTACCACATGCTGGACAGATCCTTGTCCCATACACTTGACATAGTCCTGCCATACTATGCATTCCTGTCCTTCAAAGCTGCACATCGCTTCCCTCTCAGACATGGTGTGATGATCGCTTGGTAATGCATGGTATATGTCTCATTAACCCTGTGGATCAGTAATGTGGCACTGCTCCACCTGTCCCCACAGACCCTCCTGTCGGCTACTGCCAGGTAACCTTTCATTCTAGACGCATACATGGCCCATGGCATATAGCCCACTAGTTGACTTTGACTGTACATGCCATAGTTGATATCCATCCCTGCAAATACCATCTGGCTAGCCAGTGTCCCATGTACTTCACATGTGCAACACAGGTGATACATGGTAGGATGTTGAATCGCTGTACAGTGCCATGTAGATGTATATGGCAGAACACATACATGTAAAAGCTTATGTGAGCATGTTTGCAGGGTCACAGACCATGTCTGTTAAGGCAGTGTAAGTCCTTATATTTGACATATACACTGATTCAAGGTCGACTGCTTTAATATGGACACGTCCATCCATGTGCTGATAGGTAGGAACACCAGTACAGGCAAACAGACATGCCCACATTAAGACAACAACCACATGGAGTATGAGAAATGTAATCAGGTGACACACACATATATATGGTGATAATATCCACTCAACACTGAGTGTCACATGTGTGTGGCACAAACATGTCAGTGTCATGTAGGTTTGCAAATACAACTATTTAAACTGAAGTAATGCGTTACACAAGTATGTTCAGCTGTAGCTCATTATGTCTTTGAGGTACTGTGATCTGTCTCCATCATTATGTCTTCCATGTATGCCGCGTGCAAGGCTTCCCCCTTTTACACACTTGGAGGACATCCCATACCTACTCGATAATCATGACATCCTGTTCAGCCATGTGCCACAGGATGCAGAGCAGTGGGATGACCTGTGGATGGAAATTGCAGGAGGGTTAATGATGTGGGTGATCACAACCGCACATACAAGCAGGTATGCAGACACTGTACAGACCTCATTAGATGGGCAAAACAGCGTGTGAATGCAATCGACAGGGAAGAAGGTGCAACAGGTGATGGACTACCAACCCAGTCCTCACTCACTTGTACCGAGGAGTTACTGGCCAACCGCCAACCTGCTGACACCTGCAGAACCACATCCACGAGCCTTAGCCAATATTGTGGAGGTGGGTGTCTCTCAACCACTGAGCCTGGAGTTGCCTGGTAAGTCAGTACTGCACCTATTACAACTATATTCCATATAGCTGCATGTGTCACTGTATAATATGTAATGTCACATAATATGCAAGGCATGTATACACACATGCCGCATACTATAGTATGCTTATCTGTGTATACACACATGTGCATGCACCATAGTATAGTCTAATGTACTGATGTATGTGTTATGCACATTGCTCCCTGTAGCTTTTATACAGGGGTGGATTATGCTCATACTGCTGTGTTACTCCTATTTAAGTACCTCTGGCATTCTGTGGCAACAGCAGCCCATTGCAGGTGAGAGTGTTATTATTTATTAGGAACCGTAACGCACAAATCTATCTGCCAAGTGGCCATTCACAACATGTACACATAATGTATGGTCCTGTCACAATATACAGGTTGGACTTGCAATGCATCACAATGACTATCCATGTGCCACACTTGCAAACTATGTGAATCATCTCACCGACATGAATTCTCACAAACTTTATTGCCAGATGTGTTGACAGCTGTGCATACAATGGTGGAGGTGCTGTTCACTTTAGGAACGTACAACGGATCTGATCTACACATGTGGTGAATACAAACAGTACTACACAGTGGGCTGGAGTCTGTCCAGCACACAGGTTTCACCGGTGTGGATCATAGCCCTGCTATGAATGTCACACAATGTGATGTGCTATCTGGACATGTCCATGACATCTATTGGCCTGGCTGCTACACTGCCTACCGAAACTGAAAACATATCCCACATACCAACCTTTATCTGCATAACCCTGCTGTCAGTGGAGCATATATGTCATATGGGACAACACAGACATGTGAAATAGATGCCCATCACTATAATTTGGACAACACATGTACACACATGGCCATGGAGGATGGCCAGAGACATGGAGCAACACACACAGTAGATGTGTTGTGCTTGTGTGTACACCCTGTCATACAATGGCTACACATGGTTCAGCCATGGCCTTTGTATAATGGTCATAATGTAGATGTGGAACACTAGACATCCTACAGGCCTGTGCACATCTTGTGTAGGTGTAACATCAATCCACCACATAGGGTGTGTTGAACATCTTGAGGGTGTTGCAACATGACAGCAGTCACCTGCACAGTATCCACATCAGGCCACAGATACAGTACATTCCTGTTGCTGGTGATGGACATAAATGCCATCCTAGCTCCTTGTGTGTGTGTGTGTGTGTGTGTGTGTGTGTGTGTGTGTGTGTGTGTGTGTGTGTGTGTGTGTGTGTGTGTGGTACACAGATTTCATGTGGGACATGGTGTACCGACGTGTTCACCATTTCTGCCCATAGCTGCCAGACTGCAGCAATATGATTGCAGATGTGCAGGGGTTTCATCCATATACCCATCAGTGAACTGTGTCACAACTTCCACATCATGGCTTAGTGTGTATACACCTCAGTGATGTGGGTCACATTCCACATTATATATGTATTGTATCTGAACACAGTCATGGCTATGAACCCTGTCTCTAACTCACACTGTATAGCATTTGAGACTCCTCATGATTCCATGCAGTGGCCATGCACATCAGCTAAATATGCAGTATATCTGTAGGATGGACAGACAACACTGAATTGGTACACCATTGCCCCACTGTATATTCAACAGATCACCATTGTGTTAAACATGTATGCATATCATTGCACACGTCAGCAGATCACATGTCATACTACATGTGATTATCAAGGTCATATGCCACACATATGGCAGGTGTACTGTTAACCTGCGCTGGTCCACATGGTGTAACACAGGGATGTATGCTGACCACTACTATGATTGTGTAATATGCATGCCGTCTGCTATCACACATGCATGCTGTTGTGTGCAACCTAAGGATGTATGATAACTACCACTATTATTGTTTGCACTGCATGCTGTCTGCCATATCACATGCATGTTGCATGCCTTCTGTCATATCACATGCGTGTGTGTGTGTGTGTGTGTGTGTGTGTGTGTGTGTGTGTGTGTGTGTCTATTGTATAGATTGTAATGTACAGTACTTGTCTGCCCTCACAGGTGATGTAGGTGCATTGCCCTCCTGCGGTACATCAGATGTTAGTATCCCCACAGACTCTAGCAGTGATGATCAACATATGATTGGGCCACAGGCAGAGTTGTCAGAGGCTGAAACTGTGCCATTGGTTGCCATTCCATCTATATCCACCTCATCCCTGCACACAGATCCCATACCTGCACATACCCCATCACCAGTGGCCATAGAGGAAGGACAGTTGGCATGTGGTAGCTTGGAACAGGAAAGTGTGGGGGCTATGGAAGGTGTGCCTGCACACCATGGTGTCAGCCAAACTACTGGTGGTGCCCTACACAGGCATGTGGCCAGTGCTGCTCATAGGAGGACCTCTGGCCAACATGCTCCTGCATGACAGAGCAAAGGAGCTGGTGTCACCAGCCACATGTTTCAGGCTGTAATGGAGGCACAGGCACGTGCTGAATGGTGCAACAGAGAAGATCAAAGGCTACAGAAAGCTGCTGTCCATTCTTTAAACAACAGCATCCAGGCAATGGTAAATGATTTGGATAGATGGTTGGGTGACATTATTGGAGTCCTTGACCATGACATGACAATCCGTGAGCCTGAGCTGTCTGTGTTGGAACATCTGGTAGGAGTGAGGCATTGGGCACATGGACATAGGCCTGCTACATCACCTGTTTCAGGTCTATGTGTATGAGCTACTTCACATGCCCGCTCCCATAGTGGCGGTAGCAGCAGCAGTGCATCTGGTGCTGTGCTGTCCACACCATGACACAGCAGGCCACGTGCACGTGGCCCGGGATGGTCCCAACAGCGACATGGTTCCAGTGGACTAGTAACATCAGACAATACCCAATCTGCACCTCTGTCTGGTAGTGCCCGTGCAACCCCTGACAGGCACAGGTCACATGTCTGTGACCGGACACCGTGAACTGTGAAACCTCGCCTGTACAGTCTGCAGCTGTCAATAATACCCCCGTGTAGTCCATGGGAGAACTGTGTGCAGACATACATGCACACACTGGACACATATGTAGGGCATCGCAACACACACATGCATAACATCCACACACACCCAATTAGATCAAAGGCCCAAACCCACACACATGATGTCATACAATGGTGCAGCCTAGGCCTCTGGCAAACATTAACACCCTGTGCATATGATGATGCCTGTGCCGCATCCCTGACATCCACACCATCAGTGCAAGGACATGCTCATATGGTCTGATGCACAGGGTGAACAGACTAGGATGATATGTGTAGTTTATAAATGTTGAGGACTGTTGACAGTGAGAAGATATACCATGTAGTATAGGTGTACAATGCTGTTAAAAGTATGTGTCTTGTGTAATAGCAGTAAATGCATGTTGGTCATGTTGTTCTGCTGTCCTTCTTCAGGTCTAATTGCATGTGCCGATGGATGTCAGTGTTTGCAGTTAAGTGTTCCATATGTCAATGTGGACTACTCACAGGTATGTATGAATATACCAGCATGCACCGTGTAGCTGCCACATACCAGTGAGAATGTCCCAAATTACAAACACTTCTACCATTCCAAGAGCATGATAGCTGTGTACTAAGCTACTGTGGCCACAGATGTGACATCCATAAAGGGTGACATCATAGGTACAGTTACATGGAGTGGTGAGGTAAGAGAGTGGTCTAGCTGATTACAAGGGTAGAGGCCAGTGGGAAGTGTGATACCTCAATTGGAATCAGTAATACACATTCCCATGACAGGATGCCAACACACAACTGCACCCACACACTCAGGTATTGACACACATGTATTCAGTGACACTGTAACACACACACACACACACACACACACACACACACACACACACACACACACACACACACACACGCACACACACAGTAACACACACTCGCACACAGTTGCTACTGGTGGGATGAGGACCCCTGCCTATGTGCAAATCATCGTTACAGTACTGTGCACCTACATGACGCACCACAGAGAATACACATGTACAGGTAGTCAGTACAGCCTAAGATCGGGGACATCAACACGGATAGTTGAATGCATCGTCTGGATGGTGGGAGGGGTCCTATCAGTTCAGTATGGTAACATAAATCCTCACCCCAAGGACCACTCAGCCCTACATACACACACTGTGGCATTCAGTAATTAATACACCTATGTCATGCACATACAGATACCTCACATGTGTGAGATACATGCCCCTGCCTATGTCCTGCTTTATACATTGCATTCTGTACAGATGTGTACACTAGTGTACAGAAGAGTGAGTAACAATTGAGATGTATTCCCCACAGTACATGATAAATATGGACACACATGCAATCACACATGCCAGTACTGTGAATCTCAGACCTGCCTAGCTCATGTTATGTATGTCAGACGTACAGCAGTATTGCACACATTACAAACTGTACTGATGCTTCCTGTGCCAACAGTGCTGATATATGCACTAGGGACGTCATATCTATTAACAGGTGTCAAGTTATTTACCTTCGCTATCACCCTGACCGCCATCTAAGTTGTGTGTTATGTCCTTCAATTAACTAAATCATTGCTTACTGGTTACATAGGGTATTGTAGGACCGCTTGTGACACACCTGTGAGCTGTCCACAGCAAGCATCCATCTGCAAAGATGCCCAGCCACTTAGTTATTTCAACACATCTGTCCATACCTGTGGGACATCTGTCTGTACATTCCGCATATCACCATATACAGTTGGCAATGTTGAGGCTGCATTGCAGCTGCTTGATGTACTAGGATACATGCCACCTGCATACATCAGCAACTGCACACACATGTTATATGAATGCACAAGACTACATGTACAGGTGTGTAGGTCCTACAGTCCTGACATTTGGTCATGTTTGTAGGCATTGCAATTGGCGGATGTGTGTAATAGCATACATGACACATGGACTGTTGTATAATATGATGGGTGACCAGTACAGAGGGGATGTTACCTCTGCCAACACTGATATCACACATTATGTACTGTTTAGCATTCAGCAGCCATAGACCTACATTCCATGTGCATGTGTGTAATGGCTGTAGCCACCTGTTTGCACAAAGGACTACAACAACTATGCCATTTACAGGTATGTTGCATGTGTGACATGTACATACCCAGGGCAGGTACATGCATGTCATATCCATACATGAGGGTGCATACTGGTGTACAGTAACAGACATCTGCTAATGGTGGACAGTACTGAGCACCCTTGGTATGTGTACAGCTGTCCTGGTCACAGACAGTGGTATCATTGCATTGCATAACACATGACGCAACTGTGTCAGTACATGTGTACAGTCTACAGTTGATGTAGACCTTAGTACAGTACACAGGTCAAGAGTCACATGGTGGTGTACTCGTCTGTCATACAACATATATGGTTGCATGGTAGTGGTCCGAGAGCATGGTGGTGTCTGCAGTTTACATCCTAGAATGCAGCATGTGACACTGTGTCCTGCACATGGCTCATCTATGATGCCTTTCTTGGGGAGACCGGTCAGTACATGTGAGTGGCCTTTTTGTATGTGGGTACACCACCTGGAGCAGTACGTACCTGTGTTGTGGCCCACATGTCTGGTTCTGAGGTATATGGTGGTAGTGCTAGGTTCTGAGGTATATGTTAGTAGTGCTATTGTGCACTACAGAGACATCAACCAGGTGTTCCTCACTGCACAGATGTCAGTACTCCCCATTGTTGGATCTACAGTGGCCAGCTGTAAATATGGATGCTACACATCTAGCACTGGTTAGCATAAGAAAACAATGCAGTTGTCCTGTAGGTGTATGGGAGTTAACCTGTGTTTAGGACATTTGCCTTGGAATGGCACTGTGTGGGCGGATACGACTTGGGTAATATCTACACTCCCTTATATCATGGATGCATGTGATATGTGACAAAGGCCTGCCTACTGTCAACCATGTCATCCCAGAATGACAGCTGATTTGTAAAAGACCGGTGTCAAATATATGTAGAGCAGTGTTCCCGCTAACAATCACAACTACCAACATCAGAGCCCATTACAATGTGTTCTTTACATCTAACTGTAATAGCATGGCCACTGTGGCCCTCCGTGTTTAGCATCAGAGTGCATCCCAGTCAGCCCTGTGCTACTAGGAGTATGAGCATGCCCAGTATATCCTTGTTTAGATGGACACATAGTAGTGCATTCTGACCAGTCCTGTGCTACTAAGTGTGTGAGTATGCCCCTGTGCTACTAAGTGTATGAGCATGCCCAATATATCCTTGTGTAGATGAACACACAGTGCATTCCAAACAGCCTTGTGCTACTAAGTGTATGAGCATGCCCATTATATCCTTGTGTAGATGGACACAGTGCATTCTGAACAGCCCTGTGATACTAAGTGTGTGAGCATGCCTAGTGACACCTTGTGTTGGTTATGTGCCTCTGTGTATGGACATGGCCATTGTAACCCTGTATAGTGGTAGTAGTCGTCCATTCCAAGGATGGGCATACTCCAGGTCAGGATGGATTCATACTTTAAACACACAGGTTCGCAGGTATGTACATCTTAACTGCCAGCATCCCTGTTGATGTCTGCATTCCCAGATGGTCATAATGACAGCCTTGACATGTGTAGTCTGTGTGGCACGATTCGTATATATGTAATATTGCAATAGTAATCTGTAAGTAGGCAGGTGTTCCGTACCAGACACTGGCGTGTGTGTGTATGTCTGTCCCCGTTTGCCGGTGGACCTTAAATTGCTTTTAGACTGGCCACACTCCATACATTCCTTATACCCACTGTTAGCAAGGCCGATGATGTCACCCATCTACAAATACACCTCTGGGAGTGCTGTGTTCCAGTAATTTCGGTAGCGCATTCTGTAACTGCATAATGCTGTAGTGCAATAAAGTAGTTAGGTCAGTGTTCTACTCCCACACTTGCCGTGTGTGTGTGTGTGTGTGTGTGTGTGTGTGTGTGTGTGTGTGTGTGTTTGTGTCTCCCCATTTGCCTGAGGACTGAGTAATACCTTTATACTGCTGACACTCCATACATTTCTTATACCCACCGTTAGCAAGGCTGATGATGTCACCCATCTACAAATACACTTCTATGAGTGCTGTGCCCCAGTGATCTTGGTAGCGCATTCTGTAACTGTGTAATGCTGTAGTGTAATAAAGTAGTTAGGTCAGTGTTCTAGTCCCACACTTGCTGTGTGTGTGTGTGTGTGTGTGTGTGTGTGTGTGTGTGTGTGTGTGTGTGTGTGTGTGTGTGTGTGTGTGTGTGTCTCCCTGTTGTTTGCCTGAGGACTGAGTAATACCTTTATACTGCTCACACTACCTACATTTTTTATACCCACTGTTAGCAAGGCCGATGATGTCACTCATCTACAAATATACCTCTGGGAGTACTGTGTCCCAGTAATCTCAGTAGTGCATTCTGTAACTGCATAATGCTGTAGTGTAATAAAGTAGTGAGGTCAGTATTCTAGTCCCACACTTGCTGTGTGTGTGTGTGTGTGTGTGTGTGTGTGTGTGTGTGTGTGTGTGTGTGTGTGTGTGTGTGTGTGTGTGTGTGTGTGTGTGTGTCTCCCCATTTGCCTGAGGACTGAGTAATACCTTTATACTGCTGACACTCCATACATTTCTTATACCCACCGTTAGCAAGGCCGATGATGTCACCCATCTACAAATACACCTCTGGGAGTGCTGTGCCCCAGTAATCTCGGTAGCATGTTCTGTAACTGTGTAATGCTGTAGTGTAATAAAGTAGTTAGATCAGTGTTCTAATCCCACACTAGCTGTGTGTGTGTGTGTGTGTGTGTGTGTGTGTGTGTGTGTGTGTGTGTGTGTGTGTGTGTGTGTGTGTGTCTCCCTGTTTGCCTGAGGCTGAGTAATACCTTTATACTGCTCACACTCCATACATTTCTTATACCCACTGTTAGCAAGGCCGATGATGTCACCCATCTACAAATATACCTCTGGGAGTACTGTGTCCCAGTAATCTTGGTAGTGCATTCTGTAACTGCGTAATGCTGTGGTGTAATAAAGTAGTGAGGTCAGTATTCTAGTCCCACACTTGCTATGTGTGTGTGTGTGTGTGTGTGTGTGTGTGTGTGTGTGTGTGTGTGTGTGTGTCTCCCCATTTGCATGAGGGCTGAGTAATACCTTTATACTGCTCACACTCCATAATAAAGTAGCTAAGTCGGTGTTATAATCCCAGATATGCCAAGTGTGTGTGTGTGTGTGTGTGTGTGTCTGCCTGCATGAGGCAAGTACAGTGCTTTGTAGTTTTTACTGTAGCGCGTGCCCTAAATGCGTGTTGCTGCAGTGTGATATGGTAGGGGTTTGTATACAGGACATGGCAAGTGTGTGTTTGTCTGTCAGAGCCTGTGTAGACGTGACTGTAATTATCTTACCATTGGACATGTTTGGGAGCAGGTTTTGTAGTTTTCCTATATAGTATCCGTCTTATGACACATTGGCCACCTCACGAGGAGTAAAGCTGTCAGTCAGCCATGGCACTGTGTTGGCAAGCCATATCCATACCTCTGGCAAAAGGACTGGTGAACTAAGTATGCAGCCCTACTAGTACCCAGTATATGTCCTGCATGCATGTGCCATGCACATACAACCTTGCCTAGGATATCCCACTATGTTGCTAGTAACATGCACATTAAGGACAGATAGTAGGCATGGTGTGACCACAATGGACTGCAGAGGACATGGCACCCTGTACAGCGGTACAATTGGCACATATATGCAGACATTGTGCCTTCAGTATGTTCCACACTGAATTGCTGCAACATATGTGGTGCCATCATATGTGATCTACAAAGGCCAGACAATGCTGTACACATGTGCCCTGTATGGACCCATGCCACTGACACCATGGAATACCTGTCCATTCTATACATGCAGGTTCAGGGTCGACCTGCTCACTTTAAGCAGGTTTCGCCACACCAGGCCAGTATTGGCATATTGGGATATAACAGGTGGTGTACACTACATGTGTCTGCCAAACCAGGTGCACCTGTACATGTCACTGTACAGTATTGTGGGACATGCACATCCCTGGCAATGTCCATGTGAAGGACTATCAAACACAGACATGGCATGCATTGCAAAGCTATAGCCCTACACATTGGTAACCAGGATGTCAGGCCAGATATTGCAGTAGTCATCTGTGTAGGACATTGCAGACACTACACCCCTGCACTGCACACCATTGTCGGGTGATGCAGTGGCATGGATTACCCCTCACCCAGCCTTGTACAGCCATCTTGCACAGCCAAACACTACACACCTATGGAGCAATGCATACCTGCATGACAGTACTGGCACCCTGCGTCTGCATATGGATTGTGATGCTCCCAACCACAGTCACTCCCAGTATAAACCTTGTTGGCATGCCAACAGTTGTCAAGTACTTTCACATGGCCTAGCCCATTGAACCTCCAGATATCCCCTGTGGTGCACATGGTCCTGTGCATTACTGCGGTGTGGCAAACTAAGTAGTTACATTGTGTATTTGCCACCCTGGCAAAGGTGTTAATGCGTGTCCATTAGAGTGTGGTTGTGGTGACAATGGCAACCGTTCACATGGACTGATATGTGTGCCACACCTAATGTATGTCTACTATATCTGTTGCAGATGGCACTCACTCACCTACACACATGGTCTTACAGCACTGCAACCTGCTGCCTCTGTGGCACATGTAGTAACATCATGCACATGTAATAGTAATAAGTAGTCAGGGGTTTGACTCTGTACCATTCAGCGTGTGGCAGATTATTGTGAAGTCTCCAAGACCTTCCCTGGTGTACATTGCCTGTCTCACACACACACTCTTTGGTGGATGTGAAGGTGTACCCCTGCACAGCAGCAACATGTGTATTGTAACAGATGGAAATTGTCAGGTGATGGTCTCTGCACCTATTGCAGTCCTCCTCTAGCTGATTGCATGTGGTACAGCTGTGATGGTGTTCCCATAGCCATCTGCATGATAAACACAGTACACTTTCTAGAGAAAGATGTTATTATCTGGCCATGACAGTCACTGTGAGTGGTACCTGGATGTGGTGTTCTGACACGGCATCACAGATGATATCTGGATGTACCTCAATCATTTTCAACAGTGGGAAATAGCCTAATGACAGGAGGGTGATGTGCCACACAACTACAGCATGTAAGTGTAGCTATGCTGCATTTAGACTACTGCCTGATTAACATGTGTGTGGTAATGGCTATTCTGCATGTTAAAATACAGACATGACAGAACTGTGTTCATGAGGGAACCCCATCTGTAGGGCCATCTGTGAACAGGTCAGTGTGTACAACCATTTGTTTCCTGTGTTACACACTGAACACACGTCTGTGCACAGCAGAAGCATGGTGTGGGGATTGCAACAGTACATGATGATAGGAATGTGTTACTGCCATTGCATCCCTGACTGGACATGTGTCACATGAGACAGTGGTATGACTGACACTGTGTGGGATTCCCAGTGATAAGCCAATGATGGCCAACTGTTCATAGCTGCGTTCACATGTCTACTACACATTGTACATTTGCCATGCGGTATATATGCATGTGTTGTGCTCCCTCTGCAAATGTATACAATCTGTTGGGTTGCTGGTGATATCTATGCATACTGTTGTAGGTAATCCTGTATGCTGTTGTCTATCACTAAGCCATATGTGGGTTTAAAATGCAACACCATAGGCCGAATGGGTGGGTAGGTCCCGGCAGATCCTCCTGTCCCACTTCAGCTGACCATGGCACCGGGCACTAGCACATCTGGGGCCCAGCCATTAACATCAACCTCTGTTGGCTATGCACCACCTACAGGTGGCTCCACCACTGAGGATGGAGCATGTCCCCTTTGGGAGCAGGACCAGACAGGTACATATGTGCTGTCGTGTGGTCCCAGACATGTTTCGTAGGTGGCTCCCTAAGGTGTTACGAAGCCAGATATGCCAGTTCAAGGGCAGAGTGTCACATTTACAGGGTGATGCTGCCTATCCTGGACAGCCCCCAGCACTGCCTCCTTTGCAGCTGTGTAGGTGTAGTGGCAGTTGCCCATGGCTGGAGACCTCCGTCCCACTGTATCCATGGGCTTTTGAATGCCAAAGACCCATCCCCATCCAGGGTGTATCCCCTCACATGTGTCATATACCAATCTTGTATGCTGTCATTCCTGTGCTCCTACCTATCCTCCACAGCCATGCCTACACTCCTTCCCCAACATCTGACCCTCACCTATGGACAAATAAGGCTATTCGGCTCCTAGAACACCATCTGCCCTATACATAGCTGTCCATTACACACACATGCCCACTGGACACACAAAACCATTGTAATATGCATCATAACATACTACTGTTATCCTCACCACTGTCCCTCAGGCACGCAGTCCTGGTATGCACATCACTCCTACATGATTCAGGTACATGTGAGGAGGACAACCCCATTGTACACAAAACACTACTGGTCCCTCTGTGGTTACCCCATTTACCTTTATCATGATGATGATGTTGCACATTGCAGGAGTACTGTTCACACATAATGATTGGACAGGTACTGTTGTGTTAATGTACATTACATGCACAGAGTGATGTATACGGCCAATGTACAACTATTGTCTGTCTGTGGGAGTCTTGTGATCACATAAAGCAACACCACTACATAATACAGGTGTCGCTGGTGTTTGCCGTTTCATTCATTTGTAATGCTTTGTTGCCACATGGCATGTCCCTGATACATCTCTATATATGTATGTACCTATATGCTAGACATAAACACTCACATGTACATCTACATGATGGGATACATTCCTATATTGGTGAATGACTGCGCTGTATGATATCCTCTGGTTACAGCCTCTTACACTCGATTAGCGTCTACATTGCTTAACCAATGCAATACTCGCATACTGGTAGCCAAACACACTTACACGGCAAGATGTTCGCCTGTACAGACTCAGCGGCCTGTCCAGAGATTCATTCATATTCGTGTGTGCCTCTTAGGCATACCTTGTGATGCCTTTCACATCAGACTACATGATTACAGTCATAACAGGCCTTAGGCATAGAACAAGTAAGCGGCTGCCTAGGGCACCGCTTTAGTGGGTGCACTTTACCAGTATTTATTTGGTGTAGGTAGACAAGGATGGGGGCACTGGGTGGTGTGGTGGGAGTTGCCATTGTTCCCTCTGCCTAGGGAACCAGTTTACCTAAGGCCACTCCTGACTACAGTATCAGGAATGGCTGCCCATTAGGTGACCGCATGGCATTCAAATGTATGGAATCAGTGGCCTGTCCGCTGAATAATTCATAATTGTGTGTTCCTCTTACAATCTCCTCCAAGCTTGTAATGCCTACCACATTGGACTACATGACTACAGTATCAGGAATGGCTACCCGTTAGGCGACAGCATGGCATTCAACTGTATGGAATCAGTGGCTTGTCCAGTGAATTAATCATATTTGTGTGTTCCGCATATACTCTGCTCCTATCTGGCTGATACATGGGAACCGAGACCCTGCATTACAAATGAGTAGTTGGGTTGTGGTAGCCACATCCGTCGGACGGGTCATGCTATCGCATACCTATTATAGGTTTGTCACCTTCTCAATTGGCCAAGGTAGGACTTTAGGGTCACCACCTGTCCCACTTTGCGAGGGACAGTGCGAAAATAATCAAGACATAGCACATGTCCATATTACAGGACATTATCATATTCTACATTTCATTAATGATTGCATACAGCAGTTATTTTATATATGACACTTCTATATGTTATGTGAAGTAGCATAAGCAATTCAAATGCAACTAGATTAAGCTTTTATTTGTGCAAATAAGTGTAATCCTGTACTATACATGTCTGTAGGTATGTTTAGTCCTGGAATGTCGGAAATTTCTACAGAATATGTCCCACTCTGGCCATTTGGAAAGGTGGCAACTCTATAGGACCTGTATGTACAGACGTCAGACTTTGCAGGGCAACACAATCACAGCCAGTAGAAAGGGGTGTACTTCACTGCTTCACCTTAATAAAAGGTTACTCTTCTAGCATTATAGTTGCTTATACTGTTACCTATAACATTTAGGTATTTCAGAAGAACATAATTGTTTTATGCTGCTACTACTACAGACAATATAGGTAGTCTTTGCCCTAAATCACAGAACATTTGCCTTAATTACAGTTATCATGCAGGACATAAATGTCCACAGGGGGCTGTCCCTCACAAAGGTGGACAGGTGGTAACCCCAAACTTTTTATTCTATCAATCTTCTAAGGTAGTCGGCAAAACATGTGCTGTCTCTCACTATCAGACCTCTCATATGAATGAGGAAGAATAAACACTGAATCAGGGACATTGCATAACGTCCTCAGGGACACATTTAGAAGGTTGGTGCTATTAACCTGACACATTGACGGACACAGAGCACATATGTATTCATACACATTTTCTGAGGTGCATGCAGTTTATGACTCATACATGTTGTCATTATTCATTACGTGCATTCCACCACCTT
This sequence comes from Protopterus annectens, assembly GCF_019279795.1. NCBI lineage: Eukaryota > Metazoa > Chordata > Ceratodontiformes > Protopteridae > Protopterus > Protopterus annectens. The sequence goes on along the minus strand of NC_056729.1, from coordinate 1,135,155,592 downwards.
TCCTCCTAATATCACTAGTTCTAGGATGGTTTAGTTGAGACTGTGTTAGGATTCTGATTCGTAATCATGGACGTCCCTGGTAATCGGGGACAGTTCAATGATATGGTCCCTATGTATTCCCCCAATGGTTTACGGACTGTCCAGTAGATGTGCTCTTATAGTTTGGGAGGTATGGGTGTCTGCTATACCCACATCATAATATTACTTACATCCACGGGGCGGTCCTAATATGTGTCTGCCAGCCAACACATGCACGCCTAGCCCCATAATCGCATACCCATAGTTCCCCCACCTGCCACTACTCTACAGCACTCATCCTTACTGTGGGCACAGGTAGACACAGGTGGGATATGAACACACCCCTACACACTGCCTACTCTCCCCATGTCGGGACACATGTCATATGTTGTGTCATTCCATGTGTTACCAGGCTTGCACAACCTACTGTTCCATGTACAGCTACATCCTGGTCTTAACTGTGTTACACCAATCGACTGAAGGCACCATATTTTTGGTGTCCCACAAGGGACGTCGCTATCCATGTTTAAAGTGTAGACCTTGTAGATCTCTCCCTCTGGTAGTTTCCTGCTGGTGGTCTGGGAACCAGTGTTGTATTTACCTTTATTGCGTGTCTGTATGTCTCACCGACCTAGCTGGGGGGGTGGTAAGTAGACGTTTGTTGAGTGGACCTCCCACCAACATATGCCCAGTCTAAACATGTCACCCTTAACTGCTGTAACATAACCTAGGTATATACATGTGTATTTCACTGTAACACATATATACATATATATATAGATATATATCTATCTATCTATATATATATATATATATATATATATATATATATATATATATATATATATATGTGTGTATACACACACACACACACACACACACATATCTATCTATCTATATATATATATATATATATATATATATATAGATATAGATATATAGTTACATTAATATATACAGGCATATCTGCATATGTATTCATACATAGTTTCATAGTTTCATAGTATAGTACTAGGCTATCTGCCCTGGGGCATTTGTAAGCCTAGCCACAGTGATGTGGCTTTTGCCACGCCATGAAATGGTACAAAAATGTACAGAATAAATCTAGAATACTGTGCCTCTGTCTAGTAGTGACACAATGAAGGTCCCCTTATATAATAGAATTAGTTTACTGTGCCCTGTCTAGCAGTGACACAGATGTGACCCCTGGGGTAAACTTACGATCTCCCATCCACTCATCAAGATTTCTCTTGAAGAGAGTCAGTGAGGGGCTCTGCCTAATACGAACTGGGATCCTGTTCCAAAGCATGGGAAGCCTCTGGGTTATGAATCTATCCCTCCAGCATGTCCTATTCATACTTGTGCCGAGGTTTAAGTCTTTAGCTCTCATGGTCCTGATGGATTTGGATTTTTGGAGGTGGAGCATGTCCATCAGATCCTGATTGGACATGGCCTTGTATGTCAGGCAGAGATCACCTCTGAGCAGGCGGTATGCTACTGAATAGAGCTGAAGTTTCTTTAGTCTGGCAGAAAAAGACATATGTTGGAGACCATTGATCCTTTTGGTGAGGTACTTTTGTGGTCTCTCCAGCTGTTGCAAGTGCCGGGTGAGGTACATACCAAATGGGGCATTGTACTCAATCATGGGTCTGATGAGGGAGGAATATAGGGGTACAATGACATTCTTGGATCTGGATGTGAATCCCTTCATGATGAGGTGTGCAAGGTAGAATGTTTTTCTAACCACTTTGGCAACATGGGTGTCAAATGAGAGGTCACTGTCTACTTGGGTCCCTAGGTCTTTGATTACTTTTTCCATACTCAGTGGGTTGCTGTCTATGTGATAATTTGTGGGTACTTTGTTTTTTCCAAAAGGGATGACTATACATTTTTTGGCATTTAGTTTAAGGCCGTGATTACCGCACCAGTTGTCCGTTTCAGTGAGGCCTTTTTGTAGGATGTGTGTGTCTGCTGGTGTATCGACTATGGCACCTAGTTTGCAGTCATCTGCAAACTTTGTCAGCCACAGCCCTCCCATGTTTGCTTTAACATCTGAGAAATAAATGCCGAACAAGAGGGGTCCCAGGACAGATCCCTGTGGGACACCACTTGTGACTGGCTTTGAGTCTGACATTGCTCCAGTGATTTTAACTTTATGGGTTCTGTCCTTTAGCCAGTTTGCAACCCAACTAGTGACATAAGGGTTTACTTTTAAGCTGTTTAGCTTATCTATGATGCCTGAGTGGGGTATTGTGTCGAAGGCCTTAGCCAAGTCCAGGTATGCTGTATGGACTGCTTTGCCCTCATCAATGGCTCTAGTGACTGTTTTGAAAAAGTCAACCAGGTTTAAAAGGCAGGATCTGCCCTTTATAAAGCCGAACTGGGTGGGGTCAAGTGTCTGTAGGTCCCCTATATCTCTGTTTATGAGTTCCATAATGATTCTTTCCATAGCTTTGCAGACCAAGCTAGTTGAGCTTATGGGGTGGTAGTTTCCAGGGTCTGTAGAGGCACCCCTCTTGTGGAGTGGGACCACTGTTGCTGTACGCCAGTGTTCAGGTACATATCCCGAAGTAAGGCTAAGGTTAAATAGCATTTTTATGTGTGGGTTTAGCTCCTCTTGGAGTTCACGTAACACGCACCCTGGGATACCATCAGGTCCCATTGATGCTGTGTTTTTTGCTTTGTTTAGGGCGGTTCTCACTTGGACATCTGAGATGACAGGGAGATTACATTCAGCTGGGATAAGTATTTCTTCTTTTGGGGGTGAAGCAGGCGAGAAATTTGCAGTGAACCTGTCAGCCAGAATGTTAGCAATATCTGTGGGTTCAATGTAATTTTTGTTGTTGTGAACCAACTCTGAGCATATCTGAGGATTTCCGCCCAGGTTTCTAACATAGCTGAAGAAGGCTTTGTGGTTATCTTTAGTGTCCTTAGCGATTTTTCTCTCAAAGTTTGCCTTGGATGTTTTTATGAGAGAATGTAGTTTTCTGCTAATGTTGATCAGAGATGTCTTCCCTTCATGGGATGTCGCTCTGATGTGCAGTAGCTTCCTTCTTTTGTTATACAATTTGTTTATGGCTGAGGTCCACCAGACAGGACGCTTACATTTGGTGGAGAGGGACTTGGATTTGTTTGGGATTGCATGATCCATGCATTCTTGGAGATGTCCATAGAAAGCATTTGTGAAGGATTCGGCATTGTGGGATGTGGTATCCACTGGCACAGTGGGCTTAAAGGATAACATCTCAGTCTTAAGAAGAGTGAAGTCTGCTTTTGAGAAGTTTTTCACTGTGGTCTTTTGTGCTGGGGGTGGAGGTGGGATATGTATATCCAGGGTGATTAGTTTGTGGTCAGATCTCACTAGTGAGGGGTATACTTCCGGTGTGGAGCATTTTGTCCCCATGTTTGTGATGATCAGGTCTAGTATATTATCTCCCCTAGTAGGAGAGGTGACTAGTTGTTCCAGTGCATTTGAATTTATGAATTCCAGGAACCTTTGGGCTAGGGTATTAGGGCTAGAATAATGTACCCAATTTATGTTTGGGTAGTTGAAGTCTCCCAGTATGATGGTATTTTGTGATACATTCATATCCTCCAATGTCTTCAGGAAGGCTGAGTGGGGTTCTTGAGATTGGGAGGGTAGTCTGTAACATGCTACCAGTTGTATAGCAGTTTTGCCTATGGTTAGTTGCACCTGTATGGTCTCTGATGCTTCATTTGTTGCTACTAACCTGGAGGTGTGGGTGTCCTTTATGAATATGGACACTCCCCCTCCCTTTGTGGTTCGGCCCGGGTTATGGGTCCGAAAAGCATGATACGAGGTATAGCCTGGTAGCGCTGGGGTGCTCTCAGGAGCCTTGAACCAGGTTTCAGTTACTGCACAGACGTCGATGTTTTCCATGCTGAGGAGTGCATCAACTACCTGCATCTTGACATTTAGACGTCTGGCATTGAGCAGCATTACCCTTATTTTTTTTCCATTTTTGTTTTCTAAGGAGGTGGGTTTGTCTTTTGAGCCTTGCCTAAAAAAGGCACTATGGGGTTGGCAAGAGCCTTAGCCAATATCCGAAAGCCCAGTGGTGACAGGTGTAAGCCATCCCTTGCGAAGCAGCGTGGCTTGTCCAACATATCATCCCAGGCAGACAGACATTGGATCCCCTTAGAATGACACCAGTACTCGAGCCAATTGTTAAAGCTGATCATCTTGTCTTTGTATTGTGGTATCATTCTTGGTGAGGGCAAGATGCTGCTCAGGGTCATACCAGCCTGGGCTATATAATCGGAGAGCTCCTCTATGTCTCTTTTCATGTAGT